>NW_007737935.1:29871-35115 GCF_000696425.1 Galeopterus variegatus | reverse complement strand
TAAATATTTATGTTTTTGAATTTCTCTATCTTATAAAAGTGATCAATCCACATAAAGTAATGCACTATACATTTACTACTGACATATCAGGATAATGATGGAATTTGACAAATAATGCACAGAGGAAAAGATTTTTTTCTTCTAAGTGTTTATACTTTAGAGAATCTCTTTAATCAAGATTTATTCCAGTATATAAAATTTTTTTAAAAATCTTTGTAAGCTAATATATATTTTCACCAACTAGAAGATTAAAAGACAATTTACTAAAGTATTACAATATGTCTGTGATTATCTCGGACAATCTTCACACTAACCCTCTGAGGCATGTGCTATCCCCATTTCATAGATGAGGAATTCAATGACATAATGTAGAGATAAAATGTGTACAGTTATTTGTTTAAGTTATTTGTTTTTTACATCAAAAATATGTAGTGATTAAAAATAAGAGGGTCAGAAGAAGAGAGGTGGAGAATGCAGTGCCTCTAATAAAAGCATACTGTGGGAAAAATAGATAAATGAAAATTAAACACCTTGTCAAATCCACTGGCATAAAAAAGACAAAAAATTCAGATTAATTAAAAATGTTTTCACCTGCTATTTATAGAAATTCCAGCAAAAGTTATGCATTGTAAGAAATGGGAGGTAGATGCTATTATGAGTGACTTGGAGGCATGATGTGATCCTTAGTTGGTGTGTTTCTGGTTTAGTTCTATTGCAAGCTGACTAGGTTCAGGGACCACTGCATTGCACTGCTTCAGGTGGTGCTATCATATTGTAATCTATGGCAGTGATGCTACCTAGAGTTTCACACTGTCTGGCCTGTGTAGACATGTGCACCAGCACTGATCGCTCTTTCAATGATCTTGAAAGAGATGTTGCATAAATTATTATGTAATCTAAAACAATTGATATTATATGTTAAGCACTGAGTGCCACCATAGAGTAACAATTGAATATTGCTAACATGTGTTATACAGAATGTGCCACAAACTGAGCTAACATGAATATATTTTCTAATTTAATTCTCCTAAGAGCCCTATGAAATAATTACTTTGATTATCCCCAATTACAGATGAGGACATTGTTTACTTTATAATTAAATTGTCTTTCCCAATATCACAGTAAGTAATAGAGATAAGGCTAGAGCTCATAATTATCAAATACACAAATCATTGTTGTTAAACACCACTGTGGAATATCTCAGAAATGTAAGTAGGAGAAAAGAGATGTAACTGATGAATGAGAAGTATCGTAACTGGAATACAAATATAAATATGTTGGACAAAGAAATGAGAAATAAATAGAAAAAGATTGAACAGCTGAAAAACCCACAGCTGACTGCTCATGTAAGCAATATTAGCACTGATCATGAGAAGATTGGTTTCTCTCAATGTTGAAGTGTGAAATGAGTCCAGAAGTAGGCAATAAGGTTTCCAAAATCCAAATGTAATAATATTCAAGATGAGCACAATATTTATGAGCTCACCATTGTTTGTATTCTATGTGATTACAGCAGAAGTAGTGACAACAAAAGTAGATGTATTTATTATTTTGTTTAAGGGCCAAAAAAACCCTGCACTGTGTAATGTTGAATAGACTAATTATCCTGATTTGAGCATTACATATTGAATACAGGTTTTGATATTCAACACTGTACCCCCCCAGATATGTACAATTGATTATATTTCAATAAATAAATAAATAAACACAGAATATTAGCAGGGGTAGATGAATTTTAAAATATATTATTATATTAATGTTTTCAGATATAGATAATAACATTTTAAAATACTTTTGAAGTGTACTGCCAATGCAAACTCAAAATTTTAAATAATGGTGTCTTTAAGGAACATTCTTTTGGAGCTTTAGCCCTAAAGTGGTTTCTTTTCTTTGCATTTCTTAGCTGCACTATAGTGGGGGAAATGAATTAACCTCCTGAGCTTTTAAATTCCCCAGATGTTAAATATGGATTAATAATATCTATCTGTCTTGATCATTTAAGGTTGAAGGTAGATAACATATGACAATTATCTAGCAGGCTGGCTGCTTAGCAGATACCAGGCATATTTTCTCCCACTTAATATAAAGAAAAGATGTGAAAAAGTTACTGAAATTTCTGTTTTTGTTTAGTTTTTCTTGTCTTTTACCTTAACTTTACATGTAACCTGCATTCAAATATGAGTTTTATGATCCAAAACCCCTAGCCAATTATTAATTCATTAACTTTAGTTCCTTTCAACAGAATGTGGTTCTTTGAAATAAAAAGAACTTATGATTTCTTCAAATGCTTCACAGCCAACACTTGTATACTGAAGAGAGTTATGCACAAGGGAATAAGAAAACTGAAAAAGAAAACTATTTTTTTCAGACTTCCAGTTAGTGTCAAGATGGCACATAATGTTACCATTCTCACAAGTAGTAAGAAAATATTATCAAAATATTATCTTTTTTATTCTACTCGGTTATGTCTTTATATAGCTAGCCACTTTATATAATAAAATTGAACTTCTAGCTTTTTTTGAAGGTCAACATTAAAATATGAATATAAAGGTATTACATGAGTTTTCTCTACACTTCTCAATTTCACATAATAGAACAATAAAAGATGAAAACAACAACAACAACATCAACAACAACAAAAACACCCCAGTATATGGATTTCAACTATTTGAGCTAAGTGGGGTAAAACAAAGAGCAGCATCTTAAATAAATCTAATATAAAGTTTACTGTGTAATTCATCACTAAATATTAGGAAAGTCATAGTGTCAGAATTCGAGCTTTCTAAATTAAAGGACCTAAACACAAATAATTTACTATGATTTCATCAGCTTACTCAATTAAGTGAAAACTTTTAAACATTGACAGCAGCTCTTGACACTTACTGCTCAAAAAGACTAAGCTCTACACTATACAAGGAAAGACACCTTTAAAGCCATATTAAATGAAACATACAGTCCTAATAGTGTTTACATTTAAATGACATGAACAGTCAATGACAAAATCTGCTTCCATTTTAGAATGTGACTATATATGCATACACACACATATATACACACACACACACGTATATATCATCAACCTGAATAGTATGTTTTGATTTAAATTTTACACTACACCAATTTTTTTAGAGATAAGAATCAGAATGTGTCTATATACTTAAAATTGCATACTATAGAAAATTAATATTAAGAGACAAAAAAATAAACTGGCTGTATTAAGAACACTGCTAAACACCCTGATAGATATGGCAATATTCTTAGTGTAAAATATCTGCTTGTATAATCTAGAAAATAAACATCATGAACATAGTCGTCACTATCAAAATGACAATGGCCCAGATTTTTGAAAAAATGATTTTACCACTTTGTTAGAAGCAACATTGCATGTTAAGAGTGACAGAGAAATGAACTTTTAATTCCCATTTACCTAGGATTTCGAGAGTTGAAATGTTGCACAAAGTTATTTTATTGGCTTCATTCTACTTCCACTTTATAACTGAAGGAGCTATAATTATTGTAAAAAGTTCAGATTCAGGCTGGCCCATGGCTCACTCAGTAGAGTGCGGTGCTGATAACACCAAGGCTACGGGTTTGGATCCTATATAGGGATGGCTGGTTTGCTCACTGGCTGAGCGTGGTGCTGACAACACCAAGCCAAGGGTTGAGATCCCCTTACCGGTCATCTTTAAAGAAAAAAAAAAAAAAGTTCAGATTCAAATGTCTATTTTAAATTAAAAAGAAAGGTGTATTAGAGTTCTACAGAGAAACAGAATCAATATAAAACAGAACCTACAAAATATATATTAAATGTATTTATATATCATAAAATATGATATTTTATAATAAAATAAAATAAAAGATTTTAAAATAAAATCCCATATATTAATATATGAGTTTTATTACAAGGAATTGGCTCAAGTGATTATGAAGGCCACCAATTCCAAAGGGTAGCTTGAGCCATTTCCACTCCTGTATTTAAGAAGCTTAGAAGTAGTCACTTTTTCTTAACAAGTAAAAAGCTTAACAAACTGAAAAAAACATTTTTTTGTATCTGTGAGAGAAGGGGAGGTCACTAAACACACTGCTGCCCCTCAAAATTAGAGAAACCCACAGAGGGATACAGAGAACAATTTACTGAAGCAGAAATCCAGAAACACACACCTCCAATGGGAAGCAATGCAGCAGAAGGGAAACCTAAACTGTGATTGACCACTAGCTGGAAGCTCAGTGTGGACAAATCTGAAAGATATAAACTTCAGTGGGTCTAGTGGTGGGCATGTATAGTGGTAGTGGGAGGGACGCTTTAGTGAGTTATACTTACAGAGCTCACATATTAGAGAAAAATCCCCTTTTGCTTCTAACAGGAGGAGGGGGAAACGAAGCATTTGGAAATATGTGAGAGCATGCTGTTGTTCTTAACAAGGTGTGCTCTCAGGAAAAACTGTTTTACCAAAGCCTAACCTTATGGGCTTTTATCAGAGCCTAACCCACCTAGCAGAAGAGAAATACCCAAATCCAGCTCCCTCTTGCCATCCTCTCCCATTTTTCCACCTGAAGGGTGGAGGAACTGAGAAGCATGTGTAAAGTTTACAGTCAGAGGTATAAGGTCAATAAAAGACTGAGACCTAAACAGGACAACAGAACGCTTCCCCTTCCCCCACACTTTACCACCACATTACTTAAAGCCTCTTTATAGAATATCCTTTTATCCGGTACATCATGTCTGGCTACCAAGAAAAAAATTACAAGATGTATTAAGAGGCAAAAACACAATTTAGAGAAACACAACAAGCATCAGAACCAGATTCATGTATGCAAGGGATGTTGGAGTTATTAGACTGGTAATTTAAAAGAACTATTTTTAATATGCTAAGGGCTCAAAACACCATGCAAGAACCAATGGGCAATATAAGCATAGAGATGAAAATACTGAAAAAAGACCAAAGAGAAATGCTAGAAAGAGATTTAGTCACCAGGATGGCAAAATAGATGATCCTGGCATTGCTCCTCTAACAAAACTGATCAACTTCCAACTATTAAAATACAAAAACTGTCATCCTGTAATCCCTGGAACTTGGGGGACGAGGAGAGACCTGCTGAGTCCATGAAGGTGTGGAAGGTCATGGTAAGCAAGAGGAGGGATTTCTCTGATCAGAGCCAGTTCCAGCTGCTCTCAAAACTGCAACCAGCACATGGAGCAGCTACATAAAGATGGAAAAGCCCCAACGGTTTCCTTTACATGAA
>NW_007737935.1:28128-29831 GCF_000696425.1 Galeopterus variegatus | reverse complement strand
GAGAAACACAACAAGCATCAGAACCAGATTCATGTATGCAAGGGATGTTGGAGTTATTAGAGTGGTAATTTAAAACAACTATTTTTAATATGCTAAGGGCTCAAAACACCATGCAAGAACCGATGGGCAATATAAGCATAGAGATGAAAATACTGAAAAAAGACCAAAGAGAAATGCTAGAAAGAGATTTAGTCACCAGGATGGCAAAATAGATGATCCTGGCATTGCTCCTCCAACACAACTGATCAACTTCCAACTATTAAAATACAAAAACTGTCATCCTGTAATCCCTGGAACTTGGGGGATGAGGAAAGACCTGCTGAGTCCATGAAGGTGTGGAAGGTCATGGTAAGCAAGAGGAGGGATTTCTCTGATCAGAGCCAGTTCCAGCTGCTCTCAAAACTGTAACCAGCACATGGAGCAGCTACATAAAGATGGAAAAGCCCCAACGGTTTCCTTTACATGAAGCTATTCACAGTCTGCAGAGGAGAAGTGTGCCATGACTGATGGGAAAAAAAAAGTGCACCATCCTGTTTCCCAGGTCAGTATGAATCAGTACGCAGTATGGAGCATGCTGTCTCTTGGAGAAGTCATTCCCACTTGTTTGGAAAGGCTGGGCTTTTCCTCCTCTTCAGGCTTCCAACTGAGTCAATGAGCTCAACCCACACTATAGAGGGCAATCTGCTTTATTTAAACTCTACCAATGTATATGTTAATCTCATCCAAAAACATCTTCCAAATTAACCAACAAAGAAGGGAAAGATTTCAGATGAAGAAGATCAGAAGGATTATAGAATTTATTAAGATATGAGCACTGGAATACAATGGAATTTTTTTTTTTGCAATTATATAATTACATAAAAATATAAATATTCATTTAGTTACTTTTTTCCCAAAGAAACTTTATTGCATGCCTCATGATTCAGCTTTTGGCTATAACAAAAACCTATTTATTTTTCTACACAAACCTCTATGAATGGACTAATAAAGAAAAGGATGGTGAAATTTGAATTTGCCAACAGCTGTTTTTAATTCAAATGTGGATTAAGGAAAGAAAATAGATTGGTTAAAGTAAGATTTTGGTATTATGGTGTATTTCATATTAATCTTATTTTAATAACCATAAGCAATCATTTCTAAATAATTATTTAACTCGTGTGTATTTAGTAGAAGATTAAAAGCAGAGAAAAATGCTGTGTATATTCATAAACTAAATTACAAAATAAGATAATATAAAATAGTAGAATTACTCTTACAATACATTTTAAGAAATGTGAGTTAATTAAAATGAGGAAGCAAAGCATAATCAGTCTATGTAGAGAGAAGTCAAGAAATAGCCCATGTTAGATAAGAAGAGATTACACATACTCAGGAGAAACACAGTCCTGATAGGACTATTGAACCTTGGATCTTTGCCATGTCATGAATAAAAGCAAAGTGAAGACAGAGTGATATTTTCTATACTTTACCAGTTCAGTGCTATATTTTCATTCTTTATAATAGCTTCTCGTAACATTCCAGTAAAACAAAACAAAACAAAACAAAACAAAAAACTTATAATAATTACACTCGAATTAACTTAAGAAAAACAAAAACAAAAACAACTTATCCTTGAGAAATATTTTTCCATTTAAAAAAAAAATTTTTTTTTATTATGTCAATATACAATGTGGTTGATTATTATGACCCATCACCGAAACCTC
>NW_007737935.1:21804-26409 GCF_000696425.1 Galeopterus variegatus | reverse complement strand
ATTTTTCCATGTTTTTATAAAATTTTTCATTATACAAATCAAGTAGGTATAAAAGAAATTTATAAGTTTTTTCTTCTTACTTTGTTAATTCCAACTTAATTCTTGTTTTTGGAAAGAAAAAATATTATGCCAAGTAAAGCATAACACCTGCTTATGACCCTAAGTGAGATTTTTCAGATGGCCAGAAATAAAAGAGTAACTCCCAATGCCCATGGAAATGAGAGAAATACAGCTGTGTAAAGACATCGCAAGTTGTTAGTTTATGATGGCTATTTATTTGTGCTTCCCCTTTTTGGCAAATTTAATTTATAAAAAGAAAAATATTTATTTGAATAACTCACTGTGCATAATTAATTCAAATTGACTTCAGGGAAAAGGTTGTGTTAATACTTAAGATCTAGCTTTCCAGATGAAACACAATTGAAGCAGTAACAATACTAAACAAGAATTATTAAAGTATCATTCTCAGGTTACACAGCCTGAGAATATTCAATGGCATAAAAATAAAAATAAAAAAACCCCGATCCTTCAAGAGTCTTTTATTTACAAACAAACAAACAAACAAACAAAACTTCTGGTACTTCTAGGTAGTCATTAAAGTCTATTGTTTTAAGGGAACTTTGCTATTATTTATATTTATAGAGCACATTATAGAATATAAACACTCATATGCTAGTAGTTCACCTAAATTTTCAAAACAATGCCTTATTACTAATTAATTTATACACATTAAAAATGGTTGTTAAAGAGATGTGTGAGCTGTCCACAGTTTGGATTAAAGCATTGGATGGGATTTCATATTAGGTTACCCAACCAAGCCTAAAACCCAGTAAAATGATCATTTCTTGGTATATATGAACTTAGGGAGTTCTACAGCATCAAAACCAATGGGATTATTTGTAGGTCACTTATGCCATTAAAATTACAATAGTTAAAATATATATAAAGTTGAAGAATTTTTTTCTAAATATATTTGCTCAATAATTGGTAAATTAATAAAAATATAATAATAATTGGAACTGAAAAGGTGATATTTAATCATAATTTTTGTTTGTTTAAAACTAATAAATGTATATGTACTTGTCTAATTTTGAAAGTGGGGCCAAAGATTTTTTTATTTCATTTATTTTTATTTTTCTTTAATTTTGTTTTTTAATTGACATGTAATAATTATATATATTTATGAGATACATGTATACACTGTGTGATGATCAAATGAGGCTAATCAGGAATGCAATGATGGTTCAACATACACAACTCAATAAATGTGACACACCACATCAACAGAATAAAGGACAAAACCCATATGAATAGCTCAAGAGATGAAAACAATAAAAAGCATTTGATAAAATTTAACATCTCTTCATGATAAAAACAAAAAAATGTGCATAGAAGAAGCATACTTCAAAACATTAAAGACATGATGTGAAAAACCCACAATGAACATCATATTGAAGGTGAAAAATTTAAAAGTGTTTCCTCAAAGAACAGGAACAGGACAAGGATGCCCACTTTTACCACTCTTTTTCAACATAGTACTGGAAATCCTAGCTAGAACAAGTAGGCAAGAGAAAGAAGGAAAGGGCATGCAAATTGGAAAAGTCAAATTGTCCCTATTTTCAAATGACATAAGCTTATATGGAGAAAAATATAAAGATTCCACCAAAAAAACTCTTATGACTGATAAACAAATTCAGTAATGTTGCAGGATACAAAATCAACATGCAAAAACCAGTAGCATTTATATACACCAACAACAAACTAGCTGAAAAAGAAATAAAAAATACAATCCCATTTACAATAGCTTCCAAAAAATAAAATACCTAGGAATAAATTTAACCAAGGAAGTGAAAATTCTGTACAATAAAAACTACAATACACTGATGAATGAAATTGAAGAGAACACACAAAAAAATGGAAATACTCACATATTAGAAGAATTAATATTTTCAAAATGACCATACTACCCAAAGTGATCTATAGATTCAGTGAAATCCCTATCAAAATAACAATGACTTTCTTCATTAAATGTAAAAAAAATTCTAAAGTCATATAAAATCACAAAAGACCCCACTTAGCTAAGGTAATCCTGAGCAAATAGAATAAAGTTGAAGGCATCACACTACCTGACTTCAAAATAGACTACAAAGCAACAAAGTAACCCAAACAACATGGTAGTGGAATAAAGGCATACACATAGACCAATGGAGCAGAATAGAAAATCAAGAAATAAGCCCACATATCTACAAAGAAGTAATTTTTGACACTGTGCCAAGAGCATAGGCTGGGGAAAGAACAGTCTTTTTAATTTAAAACTGATGCTGGCAAAACTGGATATCCATATGCAGATGTATTAAACTAAATTCCTATATTGTACCATATATAAAAATAAGGATGAGGATTGTAATTAATCTATTCTTGCCTCATTTATTAGGAAAACTAATCTCTGCCTCTTTTTTTTTTCTTTTTCTTTTTCAACTTTTAGAATCATTGGTCTTATTATGCCCTACATATAGGGTAAACACATTCATTAAATTATTAAAGTCTTCTTGGGTCTTTTGTTAGGACAAAAGTGTTGACAATTAGCAGTTCAGTTAATTCAGGAAAACTAAGGTAAGTAACAACAATCAAAATGACTGTAAATATGAGCCAAATTAGTTAATTGCAAGATAATCTTAATTGATGCAAGCAACAGCTCCTCTCTATTTTGTGGAAATTTTTATATCTCCAGAGAATTAAAAAATATCAATATTAAGAAGACTAAATATATATTTAAAGAGAGAAGAAATGCCCTTTTCTATGTGTCTTGACTTTGTATTGTTCAAATGGGTGATACTATGTAAATATTTAGTGAATAAATATTTAAATAATTCAGTGAGTTATTAAAAATTTGTCTCCTAGTTGGGTCCAAATCCACCTTTGATACTCTTTTATTGTAGGACTGGAAGATTATAAACTACATTTCTCCATGACCAACTAATTTTCTGTTAGGATAGTTTCTGTCAACAGTGAATAGTACAGGAGAACTGTCAAACAAAAGATGGAAAAAGGGTCTTGCTTCCTTCTTTTTTATTACTGTTCTTGCTCCCCAGCAAGCAGCCAACCCTAACCATCCAGTCTGGGTTTAGGATTAGGGTTAGGATTCTGTTTACCAGTTTGTTTTCACTTTCCCAGACTTAGCTGGATGGCACTGTCTCTGAGTGCGAACACTAACTGGGTGGAATCTTCCTCAGAGGTCCAGGTTTCAGCTCTGTAAACACCTCCTCTAAGCTCTTGGCTTATGATAACAGCAGCCAATCCTCTTTGTTTTCCTAAAACTAAATGGAAAGCTGCTCCTTGTGGTTACAATCTGTTACTTTGAGTTTTATTTTTACTTTTTTGTAGTCCTCCATTATTTATTAAACCAATTTCTTTCTTTTTTTTTGACCGGTAAGGGGATCGTAACCCTTGGATTGGTGTCTCCCGCACTGCGCTCAGCCAGTGAGTGCACCAGCCATCCCTATATAGGATCCGAACCCGCAGCCTCTGTGCTCCCAGAGCCACTGCGCTCCCAGCACCGCACTCTCCCGAGTGAACCACAGGGTCGGCCCTAAACCAATTTCTTTTCACAAATTTCCCTTGAAAATAATTAGTGTGGTTTATCTTTTCCTCACTAGACTCACACTAATCATAATCACTTCTAGTAGCTCTAGAGGCCTTCTAAGACTCAGTCTCTTCAGTGTTAAGAGCAGATGGGAGAATGGGTAGTAACTTATGTTCAGTTTTTGCAATTATAAATTTCCTGAGAAACATAAGCACATACAAAAAATATATAAATTTTACATAAATTGAATTATACAGTATATGAACTCCCCCCGCACCTTAGTAATATGTAACAAACCATTTTCTAGCTTAGCACCTTTTCANTTTTATATGGGCACTAAATTTTCTTCTGACTGACAAAAATGTCTTCATTGTTTCCCAGTAAATTTATTTTTAGGGGATACAGTTTGTTAACATATTCTGCATTTCTGTTGTTGCTAACATGATCTGACGGAAGGGCCAAAAACAATTATCTCAAAGATGAGTGAAGATTTTTAATTACCTTAATGTACTGTGCAACAACAATATATTCATATTTGTAGTGATTATTTCTGACTTTCATATTAAAAAAAAATAAAGGTAGCCTTTAAAATGCCATTCATTTTCTTCTCTTTTTTCTCTTTTTTTTTTTTTTCCTTTGCTTTTGCAGTTGGCCACTATAAGGATATGAACCCTTGACCTTGGTTTTACTAGGCTTTGCTCTAACCAACTTAGCTAACTGACCAGCACATTTTCTTATTTGAAAAAAGAAATCTTTTAATACATTTTCTATTATTTTCACCTAACTTTCTCAAAAAAATAACATCTATCAATAGATTTTAAAACAGGTACACATTTTTTGTCTTCTCTTAGTTAAGATTTTTGCTCTCCTCTTTGTTGCTGCTATTCTCATTAACTGGATGATCAATCTATAGTATTTTTAATTTTATCACTCAAAAATGCAATGGTTGCACTGTTGCAATGAACCACGTATATTATATTCATGACAAAATTCTGTAAATTAATATGCACTGGAGAAATGAA
>NW_007737935.1:21058-21644 GCF_000696425.1 Galeopterus variegatus | reverse complement strand
TAAATTGTACTTATTTGCAAATAGTAAGATAAATGCAATTGCTATTTGTTCAATATGGGGCCAGAATCACAGTAAAGAAAATCACCATAACATTTATCAGAATCATGCCAGAATATTCTGTCCCCTGCTGAAACAAACATTACTTGTTCAAGCATTTCTGTCATAGCTAGTAGACTGTATTTCCTTGCTACTAGATTTTTGGCTATAGGCCTGATTTAGACAGTAGAAAACATGATTTTTGAGCTATGTTAGTGCTTTTCTTTACTGTGATTCTGGCCCCATATTGAACAAATAGCAATTGCATTTATCTTACTATTTGCAAATAAGTACAATTTACAAATGCTAAGTATGAATTTCAATTCTGAACTTTAAATGATGAAGTTAAATCCAAATAAAAAAATTTTTTTTTCTTTTTTTTGTCTTTTTCTGTGTCCGGCAATGGATCGCAACCCTCAGTGTCGCCCCTGTACCGGACCGGGACCAGCAACGGGATCGAAACCCTCGGCGTTGCTCCCGCGCCTCGCTCAGTCAGTGAGCGGGAACCGGTCTGTATGTGGGATCCGAACCCTTGGCGGGAGCGCTGCCG
>NW_007737935.1:0-20058 GCF_000696425.1 Galeopterus variegatus | reverse complement strand
AGCGCTGCCGCGCTTCCCAAGCGGCGCACTATAGCAGTGCGCCACCGGGCCGGCCCCCAAATAAAAATTTTTAAGCATCAATTTTGCTCCTCAGTGTACATAAAAAATATATCTTGGAAATAATTTTTCACTTAATATATATTTTGTACTTGCTGGATTGAGGTGATATTACATTAAATAGTTTATTGATATAGAAAATCAGATTGGAATGTCCAAGTAGCCAAAAATAATTATAAAAGTACAATTTAGTATGCATTATCTACATCTTCATTAAATTTAGAACAAAACAGTCAATTTCTATATTTGTTTGGTTTTAATTTAGAACCATTTTTTGGTGTGTGTATGTGTGTGTGTTTCTCTCCCCAGATTTATCTTAAATATAAATAAATAAATCGTAGCTTCCTAGGCATGATGTGATGATCTTCCCCCTACATACCTCAAATTCATCATCTACATTTTTTACTTTATTCATTTTTATCCATATAAATATCCACTGACTTTTTAAATGCTATTTGAAACACATTCTTGCTTAGATTGCTTTACACTTATTGTTCTTTCTATGAGAAAGGTCTTCTCTCCACTCTGTTATTCCTAAACTATTTTCACTTAAACACTGTATATTATAGCATCCCATTCCCAGAGTCTTTCCCCAACCGTCCATTATAAAAATACCACTACTTACTCCATTCAACTGACATCCTGTTGTCTTGTTTCTCTTTATAATCCCTCTCTACATAATGCCTGTCTTCCTTCCTTCCTTTCTCTTTCTCTCTCTCTGTCTTTTATCCATCTCTCTGTCTTCCTCTAATTTAATTTCTCTAACCCAATTCATTTATATTTATGTTATTTTGCTTCTTTATTTCCTATTTTCCTCTATCTGAAGGAGTACATTAAGAAAAATAGAAATCATACTAGGCACTTTAGCAGAGAATTTAATGTAGGTAATTATCTTTACAGGTGTTGGAAAAGCAAGAAGGCAACACTGAAATAGCACAGACTTTGCAACTACAGACATCAGCTGTTGGTCATATAGCTGAGGGAAAAAAATGGAAGAGTCGGATGTGATGGTTAATGTTAGATGCCAACTTGCCTAGATTAAGGAATAAATAGAAAACTGGTAATGAATTATTTAGGAGTGTACCTATGAGAGTGTTTCCAGAGAGATTAGCATGTAAGACTGAGTGGACTGGGTGAGAAAGACCAGCCCTCAATATAAACAGGCACCATTCAACCCACTGAAGTTCCAGAGAGAACAAAAATGGAGGAAAAGGTAAATCCCTCATCCTATTTCCACTGGAGCTGGGATACAGTCTTCTCTCCTGTCCAGGGATGTCCAAACTTGAGAATCTTCAGCCTTGTGATTCCAGGATTTACATTAGCAGTATCCTGGCTCTCAGATCCTGGGACTGAGAATCAGACCATCTCCTTCCCTGGTTCTTAGGCTTCTGGATTTGGACTGAGCGATGTTACCACTAGCAGCATCCAGTCTGTGGACGCCTATTGTGGGACTCCTCAGCCTTCATAACTGAATGAGATAATCCCCTAAATCCCCTTTCCTATATTCATTTTTCATATCCTATCCTTTCTGTTTCTATGGAGAATGCTGACTAATGCAGCAGGGACTATCAGAACTGAAGAACTCAAAGAATAGGCCTTGCAAATGTTGGCTAAAAATTATGCAAAGAGGAAACTAAGGGCTGGTGGTAGTACCTTAAAAACTTGGAGAAATGGGCCCCATGGAACAGGAGTTCAAACTGCTTGGCATAGGATGCTGTCTTGTCAGTGCCAACGAAGCTGGGGACCAAAACATGCACTGAAAACTGTGGCTCTATGTTAGGATGACTATAATATTAACATTAAAGAGGGAAAAAAGAAGCAAAGCAAAACAAACAATACAAAATGAGGAATACTAGTTCCCACTGTTCCTGATTCTCACCCAATCTTTAGTAACTCTTTCTGTCAGAACCTTCTGTTAAAAATCCAGCAGACAAAATAGAAAAATGGGTTGTGAATTCTGTGTCCCAGTACCACAGAGCAGATAATAGAATGGCAAATTTGTAGCAAAAAGACAATAGTTTAATAATCAGCACATCCCATTCATTTTGTTACCCTGGATCTATACATACACTTGTCATAATAAACTTCCATACATTAATAATTGCAAATTTATTCTTTTGCCTAAAATGAAGCAGTTTTTTTGTTACAAATAGACATTATTACCTTCTTTCCAAAATAGAACACAAATATTAAGACTCATTTTATCCAACTGTCAGCGAGTATCATGTCATGTATCTCTGATTTATTTCAATTATTTCACTAATTGTGTCACAGTATCCCTATGGATTTTTCATAATCTAAAGGCTACATATAAAGTTAGCCACTTATTAACAACTGTCTTTTTAGAAAATAATAAAAAAGTAAAAGATAGAAAAAATAAATTGGATGATATATCCACCAGTGTGTTTGTGTGTTCATGTGTGAACAAGTAAAGAAGAAAATATGCATACCTGCTATGATCTTTTTTTCCTCTCCAATGACAAGTCTATAGTTGATATTTAACTTTTTTTTTCAATGATCATTTGCAGATTGGAGTTTTCAATAGTGGGACCGAAAACCTTATTTTTGAAAGGTCTAACACTTAAGTAGGATGGCAATATTGGTTGCTGAAGTTTTATATTAACATGTGCTATTAGACATGGAAGTACTAAGTGAAGCCTCATTTATTTATATGTGTGGGTTCTGAGCACACTCCATTCTGTCTCCATTATGTATCAACAGCACACTTACCTCACAGGTATCATCATCAATCAGGTCAGCCTGTAACTAATCAATTTTGTCAAGTTAGTGAAATGAGGGCATCAAAATGATCATGTGATGACCTCAATATCTAATTCAATGGAACCATTTTTGTGTGCCCTGGTAAAAAATAGCAGAACACAAAATTTTTGATACAGGAAAAATACTTTCCATATAAATAATTAGGCACAGTAATATAGTAGGCAGAATTGCAAAGGTGTCTACTTCCACCAAGATTACCATTCCCTGGTTATGCGGTAAACATTAATCTAGGTAATTCCTCAAAGGGACTTTGGCAATGAAATTAAGGCTACTAATCCACTGACCTCAACTAGGGGTATTATAATGGATAATCCAGGTGGGTGCAATATAAGCACATGATTCCTTAAAAATAGAAAATTAAGGCACGAAGAGCCAGTAATATGAGAGATTATGGTTGAAGAGGAAATGGCAGAGGAGAGATAAGCAGAAGCAGAGGTCAGAGAGATTTAAAGAATGAGAAGAACACAATGAAACCATTGCTGGCCTTGAAGAAAAAGTAACGAGGTCATGAGGTGAGATAGGTCAGTGTCCTGTAGAAGATGAGCAGAACTGATAGCCATCAAGAAGATGGGGGAAAAGTTCTACAACACATGGAACTGACTTCTGACAACAATCTGCATGAGCTTGGAAGTGGAATTATTCTCACAGGCTCCACAAAAATGACAACCAGCTGAAACTTTGATTTCCACCTTGTTAGACTCTGTATGAGTCTATTTTCTCCTGCTATAAAATAATAATACAAACTGGATAATTTATAAAAAAAAAAACGGAAGTTTATTTGGCTCATGATTCTGGAGGCTGGGGCATCTAAGAGCGTGGCATTGGCATTTGGTGAGGGTCATCCCATGGTGGAAGGGCAAGCTAGTGCATGAGACAGAAAGAATATGGGGCAGAACTTACCTTTTTATCAGAAGCCCACTCCTGTGATGACTAACCCAGTCCAGAGATAGTGATATTAATCCATTCATGACGATGGAGCCCTCATGGCCTAATCACTTCTTGAAGGTCCCACCTCTTAATATTATCACAATAGCAATTAAATTTCAACATGAGTTTCAGAGAAGACATTCAAACCATAGTAGAATATAAACAAAGAAATCAGATAAGCCCATTAAATTGTGATCTACTAAACTGTGAGACAATAAACATGTGCTGTTTTAAGTGAATGATTAAGTGTTTGACAGTTTGTTATGGCAGCACTAAAAACTAATAAGAGAATAATTTGATCCTCTCTCATTCTACTCCTTGATTCCATGATCTGCGTTTTCCGGCAATAGAAAAATATTGCCCATATGTTGATAGCTAATTTAAAGCATAGATCACATCCTGTAAGATAGTACAACAAATTTTCAGTGTGTTATTTCTCAGCTGACACTGTAAAAATCTTCAGCAGTTCATTCTTCCTTTCTGTCAGGGCAGCTGCCCTTGCATACTAGAGGATATGGAAAAATCTGTGAATTCTATGGCATGCACACATTTTCACACTTATTTGCTGCAAAATAATCTCTTGTTTAGAAGTGATAAGTCCATAGATAATGGCACTAGCAAAAGCAGAATGTGCAGGAAATCTAAATCCATAAATAGGATATTTTTCAAAACCAGTGAGGTCAAATAACTACCTTCCCCATGAGGTGGAATCTAATAAAATCGTCACTGGAAGTGGTGTGATATCAGGGTCTCAGCATTGTTCTTCGATGATGGCAAGTTAGTCATTCAGCAACTGACACAGCAAAATGAGGCTTAGAGAAGAAAGTCCACATTGTTTGGCTCATGACGAGCCTTCATCCCTTCTACTATGGATGCTTTGTACATAAGTCCACTGACCAAGAATCTAGGTGGCTGGAGGAAGAGGCTGACTGATGTTTAAAGGACAGTCATTTCACCCCGATTATTATTGAATGTCTCCTGTGAATTAAATATATTTCTGTCAGGTGAGCAGTCAATGATAGAAAAATATTTTCATACTTTTCTCATTTCAATATGACTATTGGACTATTGGTACAGTCCTCTGAACTCATTGTCACCGATTTTTTAATTCTGTTGTTCACCCATTTTCCAAGCTTTTGATCACACAGCCTGATAATTAATGACTGCCCCAAATTAAAGTACTTCTATATTTCTACTTCTCAAGAAGAGCAAATCAAAAAAATATTGCATGTTCAGCCCACTGAGATATTTTCCATTTATCCTTGTCTTTCCTGCACACTTCTGATTGGGGCACCAATGCAACAATAGCCTCTTTGTGGTGGAATCCATCATATTTTCAAAGGGACTACGGTATTTCCTCTTTAGTCAATTTGTCATAAGGAACTCTGTGAGAGGTCATAGGAGGAGGAATAGTAATGAATCAAGAAATGATTTCAAAGGAATCCGAGCCACCTGCTCATTCAGTGTACTCCTATCTTATTTACCTGCTTGAGTATGATCTTTAATGTATCATCTGCATTTAATGCTTGATGGCTTTTGTGCATGCCCTGCTTTATAATTTGGTGGGTGAGAAAACTTCCAATCCAAATTCTCAGATTAAGCTACTTGATCTCCTGATGCTTTATGATTCAGTTTTTCAATTTATATCGGACCCAGTTGCAAGACCAAAGGTATTTTCATAGGAAAATAAAAAAATATATATATGCTATCTGTAGAATAGGGGAAAATTATTGTTTCAAAACACTAGGAGTCTTCAATGTCTTCAAAGGACACACTTCTGATTTTGCAAAATGCATAGCAATAGCATCAGTGATATTTCACTTTGCCAAATATTTCATAGAATATCTCACTTTGCTACATACATTTTACATATCAGTGGAGCTGCTGTAAAGAAAGCTCAATGGCATCATAGCTTTTGTTGTAGACTAGACCCCTAAAGAGCATTCTCTTGCACATGGCCTCACTCGACACTTCTCAGTGTCTTATCTGTTACCCCAAATACATGTAACATATTGTTTTTCACGTAGATGATACAAAGTGCATCAACTTGTTTTTCATGTTAGAGGGGTTGTCATTATATATTCTATACCACTGGACACCCAGAAAATTTAGTGATGTGCTAATTTCTGTGAGATTTGACTCTAACCTCTGATTTACATATTTCTTAGTATGATTTTTTGGTCTTTGAGACTTCCAGCATATTATATTTAATAAGCCAGCTGTCATCAGTATGGTAGAACACTATAAATTGTTCTTTGGGACATCAATACTGTCAATATATCTGCAGACTAGGTTATTGCAAAAACAGAATTGATATAGCCTTGAAACATGATAATAAAGGTATACTGTTGTGCTTGCCAAGCAGCAGCAAACTACTTCTGGTGGCCCTTCTATGTTGAGAGAAATAATAAAAAGAAAATATTTAATCAATAGTTGTGTAGATTTCCTCTAGTAAACATACATCGGAAGAACAGCTAAAATTTATACTCATTTTCTAAGTTCCATGTGCCTCTCCACAGGTCAAATGGAGATGAATGATATGGAGATGTTATACAGGAATTACCAGCCCTAAATTTTCAAGTGTTTGATGCTGACAGCAATCTTTGCCATTCCCTCAGAGAAAGCTAGTATGATAGATGGAGATACAGTCCTTAAGACAGAATTAATGATTGCAATAGCATCAAAGATAGCATTTCACAGTGATGAAGTTGAGTGGAAGCACTCAGTGGCAAGAGGCAAGGTTAGTGTAATTTCTCTAAGAGGCAGTGAGGACAAATTGGTAAAAATATATGACAGTGGAAGATAATACCACTGTCAAAGGTAATAGAGCTGTGATAAACATGGTAGTGCACGTATCCCTTAGACATGATCATTTCCGTTTCTTTGCATATATAGCCAGTAGTGGGACTGATGGGTCGCATGGTAGTTCTATCTGTAGTTTTTTGAGAAACCTCAATCCTGTTATCCATAATAGCTGTACTAATTTACAATTCCACCCACGATGTAGAAGAGCTCTCCTTTCTCCACATCCTCACCAGCCTTTGTTATTTTCTGTCTTTTTGATAATAGCCAGTCTGATTGGGGTGAAATAATATCTCAATGTGGTATTGATTTGCATTTCCCCAATGTTTAGTGATGTTGAACATTTTTCCATGTACTTGTTGGACATTTGTATGTCTTCTTTTGAGAAATGTCTATTCGGCTTTCTTGTCCATATTTAAACTGCGTTATTTGTTTTTTACTATTGAGTTATAATGCCTTAATGAAGGGAGTTAAATTGGTCTCTCTTAATTAGGAAATACAGTGAATGAGGGGGTGGATGTAAATTATGATAAAACACACTACAAAATGTCTAAGTCCATAGGTCCAACCTCACTGAATGCAGGACACCAAGTCCAAGTCTCAGTCAAACAATCATAAGAAAAAATTCTTAGAGTTAATCCATCTATACATGCAAACATGTAAGTTTATATCTGATAAGTGCACTTATATAATGCTGGCCTATTACAGAGTTTTATTTCTTCCTCCTTGGTCTATCATCATTCAAATTCATCTCAAAACATATTCCCAGGTGTTTTATGCTATAGAGTAGACTAATCTTGAGATTATTTTGTAGGCTCGCCTATCTATTTTGAGTCAGGTAACATATTCATCTCCCTAATTTATAACTCTGTTTATTGAACTAGAGGATATAGTGAGAGGTCAGGTGGGTTTAAACAAGAATAAGCAGATCTTTTCCAAGTCAGCTGCCCAGTATGAAGTAAACAAAGGGTTTTAAAGAAAGGTAAGATTTGTGTCCTTACATACTGGAGTTCTCCTTATACACAACAGACATTCTGCTAGCAAGGACAATTCAGAGAGTTTGGGGGATTCAATATTCTTAGCTTCACCTGATTCTCTCTATGACTATAATCTACTCCTTACCAATCAATGTCATAATTGTCACATAAGAGAGTTGGTGAGTCAAGAAATTTGATATATACTGTAATTCGGCAACCTATATAATTACATTTTGAGTCTGACCTACAGTGAGCTTTCCTATAGCTAAAAGAAGTAAGAGATTGTTAGGAGATTGTTTTAAGTCTTCCATAGGAGATCTCTGATTCTCTGACTGTCATTTGGGCCAAGAATTTAAAGCTGTGGGATTGTAATTTTCTTCCCATCAACTCTTCAGTGCATTCATAACTGGAAATTTTATTGCATAGATTCTGTAATCATAATTACAAACATAACAGTTAAAGGCAACAGCTACTTGCTCCCACCATACCCAAGTAACTTGATTTCAGCAAGTGTTGCTTCACAATCAATAACAAGTATAAATTTAATAAATTTTATTATCAGGGCATGCCGTGGTTGACTAATATTTTATTTTTCATTTTCAAAGAACTCATTACTGCCTTCAATACAAAGAGTATAACCAAAATCTCATAATCCTGTGTTGGAGGTTCTGTTTTCTGGAATCAGTCCTATTATCAAGGACTATATCTAATACCAAGTAGTACCGAGTCAGAGAGAGTGAAACTGCACTAGGTTATTTCAATAGTGATCACTTAATATAGGATGTTGGTTAAATAGGTGTGGGATGTCTGGAATAGCAAAATGAAAACATTAAAGTAAAATACAGATATTTGGATAATCCAAAGTTAGACCCTACCAACCTGAGTTCAGACCTTCAGGGCAGGATGTTTCCTGGTTGGCGAAGATAGATCAGGAGCTATGAGAAGAGGTTCCCCAGAGCTGGGTTCTGAGAAAGGACTAATGTCTGGCTGATAGTGATATTTCTGACAAAGTGTAACAAAATTGGTTTTGAGTGCTAAAAGATGCTAAAACATGGAACCAAATGTTGCTACCAGGGTAAAAAGCCAATAATACAGTAGTACTCACTGGAATAGCAATCAAAGAGAAAGGAAAAAGTGCACTTATCTTTTTTCCTTTCTATCTTCCTATAGTGCACTCATATGGCAGAAAATGGCATGAGTGAACTGAAAAAGAAAAACAAAATGTGGTTTGAAGAATCCTAACCTAAGCAACAAAAAGCAAAATATAAAGGTATAGATTTGGATCTGAGTGACAAGACCTTAATTACTGACACAATTCTGAACTAGAACATATGCTTTATGATAGCAAAGCTTTATCCATCTAGATACCTAGGTTCCCAGGGCCTTGGAATTCTCAGTGGATGGAACTTATGACCTACTGTCCAGTGAATGAATAAAGACCTTGATAGGAAGAATGATGATGTCTACCAGCAGGTGCCACCTTAGATCCCTGCCTTAGAATACGATGGAATGTAAATTAAATAATATTAAAACAACAACAGCAACATATGTATTAGCACATGATATTTAAATAAACTAAATTAACAGCTGTAAAATTGGTCATATTTTAGTATAAATAAAAATACAAAATGCTTATTATACAGTTTTTAAAATTCAATAATAAAAATGCTTGTATACCACAGATGAAGCTCTACCAGGTTTTTTCTTTCTTTCAAACTTCTTTTCGGGCCAGCCCGGTGGCGCACTGGATAGTGCGCCACTTGGGAAGCGCGGCGGTGCTCCCGCCCGAGGGTTCGGATCCCACATACAGACCGGTTCCTGCTCACTGGCTGAGCGAGGTGCGGGAGCAACACCGAGGGTTGCAATCCCATTGCCAGTCCCCGGTCCGGTACGGGGGCAACACTGAGGGTTGCGATCCGTTGCCAGACACGGAAAAAGACAAAAAGACAAAAAAAAAAAAAACAAACTTCTTTTCAATATTATAAATCATTTACCTAAAATACAAGGGTACTTCAAAAAGATTGTGAAAAAAATAGAATTAAAAGATAATGCAATATTTCCATAAACTATTTGAAATACCCTCATATTATTTTATAGTAAGTGTTTGAGTTAGTTTTCCTGCTCTAAATTAGTCATTCACAAAATTATGATGTATAAATGCAAATAATATATATGAACGAGTTCCAAAAATACATACATTCAACTATCTTATCATTACGTATTTAATAAATTAATTTATCTATGCATTATTTCATCGAAGTAGGTCAAAGCTAGTATAAAAGGAAAAGAAATAAACAGGGAATTGTAATAAAATTTGCTAAGAACTATAATAGTCACTTGAACAGACTTTCAGGAGCATGGCTAAAGTGAGTGACTTTCTCTGGCTGGGGAATTAAAGAAAGTCGTCTGAAGAAGAGGGCAGATTAAGATCTAGAAAAACATTTTTCACAATATCACATTTTCAAACTATCATTTTATATTTCACTGGAAATTTTTTTTTTAATTTGTTGGTAAAGCACATTATATATGCAATTTGAAACATTTATTCAGGGATCAAGGTTACTATGGGTTTTTTGTTTGTTATTTCTTTGCTTTGTTTTGTTTTGTTTTGGCTGCTGGTCGGTATGGGGATCTGAACCCTTGACCTTGGTGTTACAGGGCTATGTTCTTCAAGGTTACTTTGGCCGTCGTGCTGACTGTGGTAAAAAGTACATCTATTCCCATTCATTTCAGTCCCTGGTTTGGTCACAGTTCATACTGCCTCATTTGTAGAGTTTTTTAAGGTTCTTAAGCATTTTCCAAGTGGAGTGAGGTAGTCACTCCTGAGTCTTGTTGAAGTTTCTTGCAGAACTCATGTCTTATTATACAGCATAGATAAGAAGAATTAGCAGGTAAGAGACCCAATTAACTTTTTTTTTTTTTTTTTGGTTGGAGCATAGTCAATTGTACATATCTGTGGTATACAGCATTGAATATCAATACTTGTTTGCAATATGTAATGTTCAATTTGGGATAATTAGTATATTTAACATTATACAATATAATCTATATTCCATAAAATCTTTGTCCTACAAACAGAATTGGAAATGTTTTGAGTGATATATCATATGTTTAGAGAATGGTACATAATCAATCTCCTTCTTAACTCTTTATATTTGTTCCCTTCAGCTACAATGTTCTTTTTTAAAAAAAAAAAATTTTACTGTCTTACTTCTAGTTTTCTTTCAGTACTTGCTTCAGGATCTCTTTCTATGTTAATATTTCTCTTACTCTTTGTAGACTTGGTTTAATTCTTCTAAACTTTCAAAAATCTTGGGCTTTCATCTACCAAATGACATATAAAATTTTATTTTTCTGAAGCACCCACAAGACTGCATACTGTGTGGAGGTAAGGACTGCATCTTTGATTTTCTTTCATGTAGCAATGAAACTTTGAACATACTTTAAATTCTCAATGTTTGGGCTAAGTATTTAAATGAATAATTAGGTAGTTATATGAAATCACGTAGGTTACAGAAAAGAATTAGCAAGTAAATGATGTAAATTCTACGTTCAAAAAATAATCTTTAGCAAGAGATTTCTGTTGCTACAATGTAAATTGAGGCATTTTATAATTAATTTACTCTGTATTTGTTCATACAAGATGTGTTTTCTCTCTCCCTTTTCTGCCTGTGAATGTCCTAAGTCAATTTTAAATGTCACTACTTTTGTTAAGGTTTCACTATGCCTTGTTGGAATAATTGACCCTTTCTTGTGTTCCTTTAGTATTTAATTTCTATTTGTTTTATAGTGGTTCAGAGGTAGTTGCACATAAATGGTTAGACACTACTTCTCTGGAGTCAGAAGACAACTTTGAAATTTACTGGGGTCAAAGATTATCGAGGAGACTTCAGACAATTTACCTCTCTATCTGTCAGATTCCTCATGTAAAAATGAAGATAACAGCAGCTACCCCATTGGGTTATTGGAACAATAAAAGTTACAACATTTACAATACACTTCAGATCATTACCAAGTATATAGCAATCTCTGACAATGTTAAAAATTATCACACGTTTATTTTCTCTCTGGAGTCTTTGAAGATAAATGATGTATTATCTAGTTTTTTATGCTTAAATAAGTTATGCAAATTCTACCAAAATTTATTTTTCCTCCTTTTTTTGCCGTTTGGGCCCTGAATCTTTACAAAGTTATATTTATTTTCTTTTCCATTCTTTTTCTAAAATTGTTTCTTTTTTGCTTTAGAAGCTTAAAAATAAAAACTCAGCATCCATATTTCCTCTCTGTATTGCTTTTTCAACTGGTCGCACTAAGCCCTCAGTTAAAATTGTTTTGTCTTATATAACTATGTCTACATTATGCTTTTGTGACTAAGCTCATTAGTATTGTATACCAGCATTTCAATAATTTATAAAGAAACAAAATAACAGGTCATTAACTTTCAGGGAATGTTCACCAGAACAGTTCTGAAAGCTTTGAACCCTTGGATTATTCACTGAAACTTTGACAATCAACCAACCGAATTCCATTCATTTTCATCTTTGTATTTGCTCCCACTGAGAAGAATGGTCCAAATAGGGAAGTGGAACACTCCAAAAAATAATGCAATGGATTAGATTCCAGGAGACTGTGCACCAGTTCCTTGCTCTGCCATTAATTACCTGTGTGAACAAAGGAAAGGGGATTAATGATTCTTGACTCCAATAGCTTCAGCTTCTAAATTATGGGACTTGTTTAAGTCAGTGGTTTTCAATTTTTTGGAACACAGAAATAATGTAGCATAGATATCAGTAATTTTTTAAGTTAGTAAGCATTAGTCAGGTGTCTATAGAAATATGAGCATGTACAACAAAAATGTACTTTTTTTCATATCAGATAACACTTTGTTGTTGTTAGAAGGATTGATGGGAGGAATGGGAGGCAAATGTAAATGTAATGATCACTACACTAATTTCTAGGATGTTTTAAAGATTTTTTAAAGATGTGAGAAATTTTAACTATAACCATTCATTCATTCAATGCATTCATTTACTTATTCATTCAATGCATAATTAATGCAAATTTCTGCATTAATATCAGGCATAGATAAATGAATAAAGCATGGCTCCCAAATTTAAGATGCTCTGGAAACACTAGGAGTTAACATAAATCATAGCACAGAAGAATAAAATGTCCCTGAATACCTTCTCTGGAGCTACATGCTACAATGTATTATATAACATAATAGTTTATATCTCAACCCTCTCAGTGGCTCAATAAAGCAAGGATTATGGCTATTTGACCCGTAAGAATTTCTGAGACTCAAGTGAATAATTTGCTCCTCATTATATTCAAGAAGTTGCTGGATTTGAAGTTTCTGCCAGATGGTTTTGACCTCATCATTCACCAGATTTTTGAATATATTAATATGCCCCTGCAAAAATGAAAATTTACTAGGATGTCTTTAACACTTTATTGGTACACCAGAAGCCTAAAACAACTATTAAAAGGCAGTTTTTGTTTTATGAACTTTGGTTTATTACATCAAAGTTATTTCTTTAGTTTTCTTAGGAATCAGTACCTACCCTCCCAATAAGTGTTTATTTTTTTTGGACAATAAAATGGGTGTTTTTCAATACTGATTCAAAGGAATCTATCAAATATGTTATTCAAAACTGCACAGTTTTAAAGGTATTATTATTTCTATATCGTATTATAGACAACCATTACAGTAACATTGACCATTTCATATATATATACATATGAAATATATTTACCAATATTAGAAGCAAATTCAATATTTCAAAAATTACATTTGACTCTACTGGGTTTTTAATTTTAATCCCATTGTCCACTCTAAATCCCCAAATCCTCAGGGACAAGTAGTCATGTAACATTTATGTTTTGAGCCATTTCTCATTGTCCCATTAGGGAAATACAACACTATACAACTGCTTTCTTTCCTTTTAAGCACACTTCAAAATTCCCCTTATTTCATTCATTGTAGTAAATGGAAATTTACCAAACAATGTGGAATAGACAAATCTTTTAGCAGCAAAAGAATGTCTCTAGGGCTTCCCATAAAGTGAGAACAAAGTTTTTCATAGCTCTATTTGAAACTGGTTAATAAGACACAAATGTAATAGGCTTCACTGCATTTAACTTCAGAAAAAAGTGCCAATATGTGAACCTCGGATTATTGCCTCTGCAATTTGTTTAGGCAGCCAATGCACCACAACTCATTTTCAGCCTACAGATTGCTTTAGTAAGTGGGAAATAGAGTAGAATAAAGACAGATTTCCTAATGTTTTATTGACTCTTGATGGAGTAGATGTTGAGAATTCCTTTGTTTTCTTTCAATGACTCTCAAATATTCTAAATGTTTTCAAAACGATAACCTCTTTAAGTACTACGGGTTTTTTTAAAGACCATTGTACTTCTTTAGAGTTTTTGTTTCCTTAAAATGGTTCTCTATTTTTTCAAATTGCTTACATTTGTATGGATTTTATCACTACTTAAAAAATAATTATTTCTCTAAATGTGGAAGATTAGGCTTTAGTGACAATACATCAATGTTTCTAAATTTGGTGACTATATTGTTATATTCTGATGGGAGGAAAATATTACAAATGATTTATTATAGACATTAATTTTAAATGTGTCTTTTTTGTATGTTTTTCTGGTTGTATTTTACATTACTTTGTAAATGTTATATAGTATGATGAGCATAACAGGCTTGCAGTATATTAATCAATGATACCAAAGTAATTTATTCTCCCAGGATTCTTAAATTCTACAAAATCTGCTTATTAAATATGATTTGAAAAATAAACATGCACCTTTAGTTCCAATTTAATAAGTGAAAAATAAAACATTTGAATATCAATGTTACCACAGATGTATAGGAAGAATATCTTTACATCTTTAAATCAAATTAGGAATTATAGAAATGTTTGAAGTCATTTATTTTTTAACCATTTTAATTTGGAATTTTCTTTATAAACATATGTGAACCATTGTTTATGACCTTTTTTAGTTTACATGTGAAAATTTCATTAAAATTAATAATACTACAGCCAATAAATGAATTTTGTGTTAAACTGATGATTACACTTTAAAAAATAAAACATATAAAATGTGAAAATTTAGAAGATATTATTACATTACATTGCTTTGGTAACCCCAAATGCCAGCCCTGGGATCATATCATAAAATGGGGTTTAGTAGTTTTGTAGTATCTGTGATATTTGAAAATTATCAGCATCCAGCTTTATCAACAATTCAGAAGCATAATCCTGGTAAGCTATTAGGCTAAGCTATAGGAATTAAAATATCCTAACTACAGGAATATTTTGAATTCGGATATAAAGAATATAGTAAGGAATCAAAGACAGAAACAAATCTGAAGTTGAGTAGGTAAGAGGGACTGGAAACCAGGTAGATGCAAATGTCCCTTACAGGAGCATCTGGTCACATTCTAAGTCGTTTTGATTTTTTTTTTTTTTTTTTTTTTTAAAAGATGACCGGTAAGGGGATCTTAACCCTCGACCTGGTGTTGTCAGCACCACGCTCAGCCAGTGAGCGAACCGGCCATCCCTATATGGGATCCGAACCCGTGGCCTTGGTGTTATCAGCACCGCACTCTACCGAGTGAGCCACAGGCCGGCCCAAGTCGTTTTGATAAATGCTGCTAAACCATGAGAACTTTAATGTGCCTGTATCAGCTTTTATTTGTCCTGTGCATTGTGATTTTCTCCTGAGGTAAATCCTAAAAGATCATATATAATTGATCATAAAGTCAAAATTTTTGTTGACAAATAAATTGCATATGAAGGTCCAGAATTCAGAAAAAAAAAAAAAAAAAAAAAAAAAAAATCTGTAAACCATATTTTTCTGAAATATTCTAATAATGAGAGTGGAACTGATCAGTAATGTAGATGCCTAAATATAACTGAAGGTTTCAGGCTTTTAGTTCAAGGACATATGGTGGAAGTTTCAAAAGAAATCCATTTCTTATTTTGATAAATTCAATATAACGCTAGTTTTTGAAACCCACTACCGCTGGCATTGAAGATTTTCAAATTGATGTATAAGTACATGTCACCCAAAAGACCCCCAAATCAATATAAATATTGTAAATATCTATATATGATAAAATTAAAGATTTAGGTAAATTTTAAACAGTTGAAGATAATAAGGAATTGATCTGAATTTGCATATCCATTTTCTGTATTTCCCAATAAAGGATTGTGTCTTTCTGAGAAATGGTTTACAACTTCAGAACACTACCTCTCTCAATCATTTTTATTCATAAATATGTCAGTCTATCTACCTATCTAACTGTTCTAAATAGATAATGAATTAACAAATAGATAATGGATGATTGATGTGTGAATTAGCTAATTATAAATGAACATCAAATATTAACAGCATATATTTCAAATAAAATATACTAATATTCAATAAATGCTGCTTGAGCAGCTACATTCCAACTAGAACAGGATAGACACACAATAGTGAAAAAAAGAAAGACATGATGCTTGATGTCATGGAATTTATATTCTAGCAAGAGACTAACAGTGAAGCTACTTGAAAAGTCAAGAGATTGTAGACACTTATCACATTAATAAAAATAAATTAGGTCTGAAATTCAAATAATGATGACAAAAAATATAAATTCAAACAGTTCTTTTTCCTTCATTATTCTTCCTCAACTCTTTGAGAACTACTTCCCAACTGCTTGAAATTTGAATACACACATGCACACGCACATACACACACACAATCAGATTTTATTAGAGGGTTCTATGTGTGGATTACCTACATGAATCCATCTCCTCAATAGGTATACTTAATACTAGAAATAGTAAAATCTTCAGCCATTTTACCTTCCCAAATGGGGATGGATACATACCATAAGATGCAGTGTTTCTTTTATGTATTTCACAGTATGTCCTTCAACAACCACCTCTCCTATTGGCACATACTTCTTTGAATGACATGCAGTCATTTCCTAAGACCTGTTCTGGTCAAGGAGACATTCTGTGTTCCTTGGTAGAATTGGCACATATTGTGGTTATTCTTAAAACCTTCAATTTTTCCTAGGAGGAAAATATTATTTCTCTGTTCTAGAGAAATAAATAAAATTCTAAGAGAATAATGGTATTTTTTTCTGTAATACTTAAAACAATATTTTATGATTTATTTGCTTGATTCGCAATTTCAAAAAAAAACACATTTTAATCTTTGAACATTTAGAAAGTATGTCAACCCTATCAAGAGAATTGTATTTTATACTTTGAGTCTACATGTTGAAATAAATTCACTTGTTTCCCTCCTTCTATTCTAAATGAAGGACTTTGAATATAAATTAAGGAATGTGAAATGGGGAAATTATCTAAATTGTCCAGGTTTGCCCAGTGAAATCCTAAAGGTCCAAATAAGTAGGAAGGAGAATGGTCAGAGTCAGAAGGAGATGTGACAATCAAAGCAGAGGTCTTAGTTACGTAACTCCTGGCTTTGAAAATGGAGGAAGGGGTCTTGAGCCAAGGCATAGCCTCTAGAAGCCACAAAACGCAAGACAACAGAAGCTCTTCCAGAGCCTCCCAAAGGTTCACATTCCAGATTTCACCCCAGTTAAAACCACTTAAGACTTTTGTCCCTCAGAAATATAAATACATTTGGAAAAATATATAAATAAATTTGCATTTTCTACACTTGATCTTAGCCAAAAGGCTGAGGAGTGATAAAATTTGCATTTTCTTAAGCCAGCTAAATTTGTATTATTTTTTCACAGCAGAAATGGGTAGCTAATACATATAGTTAATGAGAATATGTCCTTGTAAGCAGAATAAAGAAATTTAGAAATATAATTTTATCTAGAAATTGAACATAAATAAAAAACATTATCTTGAGCAATAATAAGTACATTATTTTACTTACTCAATGCTGATCAACTACATATTGAGTAATGTTTAATCATAGTGACATACTGTTTTGGAATTTCAGCCCCACTACAACTTCGTATGTGACCTTAGTTATTTACCACTTTGTGCCTGAGATTCCTTTTTTATACAATGGACAAAATATGTAAAAAAAGGATTAGAACAGTGCCTGGCACAATGTAAACAATCAACAAATGTTATTCATGTAATGTGTTTTTGTATTTTATTGCTGGTTATTATTACATTTTAGTATATACCTTGTAAATAGAAGCTACTTTCATAAAAATATAACTTACATAATCTGTGACAAATTTCCAGATCACTGTTCAGTCTTCCAAAATGAAAACTTCAAAATTATACAAGTAAAAAAGACTAAAATATCTAGTTATTTTATTTCATTACCATAATCATTTCATCAACATGAAAGATGCATAATTACATTACATTAATTCTTGGAAAAAATAATTCTCCAAAATGGAAAACAAGACATAGAAAAGTGTTAATAAGTATTTTAAATAAATTGCCTTTTGTAGTATATGTGTTGCAGTAAGTCGTCTGAATTAACAACAAAATCTAAACTCTTAATTATCGGTCTCTGAAAACATACAATCCCCTTCATACCCCAGTTAATAGAAATCAGATATAGGAAAGAGGTTAGACTATAAACTGAAAATTCAGAAACCTAAAATAGATTAATAAATTTCTTTTTAACACATGCTACCATCTGAATAGACAATAATATCTGTTTGCGGAAAATTGCTTAGCCTTTCCTACACTATGGCCTAAAAAGCAATTTCATCTGAAAGTATTGTATTTTAGCTGACACTAAAAACCTGCTTTATAAGTCCTATTTAAATTCTTATGTACTATGGAATTGTACTTCAGGGTAATTTACAAACTATATATATGATTGGTGATTAAAATTACCTTCAAAGACAGAATTCTATATTGATAACAATTTTCTGCCTATTCAGAGAGGAAATGAACAATCAGGAAGGAAATAATCTATTCTTATGTGTTTCTGCACAAATATACTTGGTAGATTTCTTCTCAAGATAACCATGATCAATTCAATTAATATATACACAGGGAACCTGTTTAAATTTTGTATTATAATCATTATTATCATTATCAATATTATAATTACTATTATTTTACTTTGGCTCAACAGTAGACAGCAGTTCTGTCCCTTTTTCTCCCTTTTTTACCAAACACATTAAAACTTAAATCGATTTTGAATAATGAATCAATTTTATATGAAATTTTAAAGCAATCCTAGGAATTAATTTAGGCACAATAAGATAAATATGATAGTATGATAAAATAAGATGAAAGTATGAAATCTATATTAAAATCTAAATAGAATTCTCTTTAGCAGTCTGATTTTAGATAAGTTATGTATATTTTTATAAGTTTTAGCACTGTTCTTGGCAATAAGAAGATGGTCTGTATGTCTCTCCCAGTCTCTTTGTCTGTGTCTGTCTGTCTCTATATATGTACATGTATACAACATATGTATATACATAAAATATATTACATTAATACATATATATGTATGTGTATATATACATACATGTAGCATTACAGACATCATATATTTTATATCTTGTATATAATATTTCATACATAAAATATATCTGTAATATTGCATATACATATATTAGATGAATAAATTAATATATCTCAACTTCCTGCAACATTACCTATACTTTTTTAGTAGTTGTTCTGATCTCTACCTATAAGACAAAATCAACACAATAAAGATGAAGCAAACATTAATAATAATATCAAAAGTAGTAGTTACAAAATGAAAAACATACGATGAAACAAATACCATTGCAGCTCCTCTCTTTCCATGACACTGTTTTGGAAGTGGCCTTCTGACTCAGAGCCACAAGGCAGTGAGTGGCCCAACAATGTTTCATGCTGAACAAGAAATGCAGCCTGACTCTTAGAGCTCAGAGAAGAAACAGCTTGGCAGGACTGGTAGATAGAGGGGGATCGAATAAAAAAGTAAGGATTTTGAAGAAAAAAGAAGTGAGGTTCTTCACTACCAGAGAAGGAATTACAGTTACTGGAAGGGTCAAAGGCAAAATGAATTTTGTGGTGGAGATAAAATAGGAGTGATTGATGTGAACTAGTGTTTTCCAATGTACATATAGAGAGATGTAGAAAGAAATATGAGTGTGTTTGTGTGTGCATATATATCCATAGATATATCTCCCTGTTATGTTCACCAAGAAAGTCTGGAAGCAGTGACTCCACAGAAACAATAGCAAATGCAGTACTTAAATAACACATTTCTGAATATATTTCTCTACCATTAGGAGTAAAGATTCTTTGGAGAAACGTCTAATACAATCTTGGGAAAGACAAAGTCTATGATAAGCCCAGAATATTTTTTTGCATCAGAAAATAATAAAATTCTCAAAGAATGAGAGACACGCAAAAGGGGGGTGGGAGAAGAGAAAACTCTTCTTTAGAGTTACATGCCAATTTAAAAGTGCAGAAGATGCTATGAAATTAGAAAATTATTGTTGGGCTACGCCCGGGCCGCCAGCCATTTTGGGAAAGTACCTCAGCCATTTTAA
>NW_007737934.1:0-48466 GCF_000696425.1 Galeopterus variegatus | reverse complement strand
AAATTACAGCAAGGAGAAACACCTGGATTCAGGTTAGATCCATCAGTTCTGTTTAGTCTGATCTTTTTAAAAAAATAAATAAATAAATAAAAATCACCTTTACTGGGGTGTAATTTACAATAAAATGTACCTGTTTTAAGTATACAATTTGATGAGCTTCAACAATTGTTACTGATTACCCCCATGTATCCAGTAATCACCAGCACAGTCAGGATATAGAACATTTCCATCCCCCACTGAAAGTTCCCTCTTCCCTCTGTAGTTAATCCCCCTCTTGCCCTCAGCTCCAGGCAACCATTGGTCTGTTTTCTGTCAATATAGATAAGATTTGACTGTTCTAGAATTTTACATAAATGAAAGCATAAAGAATGTACTTTTTTGTGTCTGGCTATTTTCACTCAGTTGTATAATTTTGAGATTCATATATGCTGTTGCTTGTATCAGTACTTCATCCTTTTAATTGCTGAGTAGTATTCCATGGCACGGATATATTACAACTTGTTTATCAATTCTCCTGTTAATGAGCATTGGCTTTGTTTCCACTATCTGGCTATTAGGAAGAGAGCGTCTATGTACATTCATGTATAAGGCATATTCTTTTTCTTGTATGTCTAGGAGTGGAATTCTTGGACTATTCATATATTTTGCTCATTTTAAATTTTGGTTTGTTTTTCTTCTTATAATTAAGTTGTAAAAGTTCTTTATATGCTCTGGATACAAGTCCTTTGTCAGATATGTGAATTGTGAATATTTTCTCCTAGTCTGTGGCTTGCCTTTTTATTTTCTCAAAGATGTGTCTAAAATACCAGAAGTTTTTAATTTTAATAAAGTTCAATTTATCAATGTTTTCCTTTTATGATTAGTGCTTTTCGTGTCCTAAGAAATCTTTCCCTACCCTATGGTGCATAATATTCTCCTATGTTCTCTTTTGTAAGTATTATAGTTTAACTTTCACATTTAGATCCATCATCCATTTAGAGTGGATTTTTATATTTGTGATGAGCACTGAAGTCTATTTTTTTAAATATGGATACCCAGTTGTTCCAGCATTACTTTGTCACCCTTTTCAAAGATCAGTTGAGGCTGGCCAGTTAGCTCAGTTGGTTAGATAGCACCAAGGTCCAGGGTTTGATCCCTGTACCGGCCCACCACCAAAAAAAGATCAATAGACCATACATGTGTGGATCTATTTCTGGACTCCCTATTCTGTTCCATTGATCTATATGTCTGGCACACTGTCTTGATGACTGCAGATTTGTTGTAAGTACTGTAAGACCTCAAAAATTTTCAACTTTTCCAAAATGGTTTTGGCTATTCCTGGCCCTTTTGTATTTCCATGTACATTTTATAATCATTTATATATTTCTATTAAAAAGCATGCTGGGATTTTGATAGGAATTGCGTTGAGTGATTGATCAATTGGGGGAGAATTTACATCTTAATGATATTGAATGTAGCAAACCAGAATCACGTTATACCTCCCCATCTATTTATATCTTCTGTAATTTCTCACAATGTTTTCTCTTTTTCAGTTTTGCATATTTTGTTGTTTATCCCTACACATTTCATTTTTTTGTTGCTATTCGTAAATTGTGTTTTTTAGAATTTCAATTTCCAGTTTGTTTATTTATTTATTTATTTGTCTTGGTGGTTGGCCAGTATGGGGATCTGAACCCTTGACCTTGGTGTTATGGTTAGACTATGCTCTAAACAACTGAGCCAACTGGCCAGCTCACTAATTATTTATTGATAGTCAATGGTCTTTGGTCTTATCTTTATCATTTCCTTTCTTTCAGTTTCTTTGTATTTAGTTGTTCTTTTGTTAACTTCTTATAGGTGAAAACATAGATCACTGATTTTCAACTCTTTATTTTTTAAAAAAAATAAGCATTTATATCTATAGATTTCTTTTTTTTTTTTTTTTTTAAAGATGACCGGTAAGGGGATCTTAACCCTTGACTTGGTGTTGTCAGCACCACGCTCAGCCAGTGAGCAAACCAGCCATCCCTATGTGGGATCCGAACCCGGGGCCTTGGTGTTATTAGCACCACACTCTACCGAGTGAGCCACGGGCCGGCCCCTATATCTATAGATTTCTAAGTACTGCTTTAACAGCATCCCTCAAATTTGATTTTTTTTTTAAAATTTTCATTTAATTAGAATCTCCTTTTGATTTGTTCTTTGACCCATGGGTTTCTTAAAAGTATGCTGTTTAATGTTCAGATATTTTGGAGAACTTTCAGTTATCTTTCCATTACTGGTTTTTAATTTTATTCCATTGTAGTCAGAGGACATATGCTGTATGATTATCATTCATTTAAATTTATTGAGTCTTTTATGGCATAGCATATAATCTGTCTTGGTAATTCTTCCACGTGCACTTGAAAAGAATGTGTATTCTGCTTTCGTTGGGTAGAAAGTTCTTTAAATGTCAATTATGTCAAGTTAGTGGATAGCATTTAAGTCTTCTATACCCTTACTGATTTTCTGTCTACTTGTTCTATTAATTACTGGGAGACGAGTGTTGAAATCTTGAATAATAGTTGTAAATTTGTCTATTTCTCCTTAAAGTTTTCTCTTTTTTTTTATTAAATCATACTTGATTATACATATTTAGGGGTTCAATGTTGACGTGTGATCAAATCAATATTATTAGCATGTATGTTATTACAAATTGTACTTATTTTTTTATGCCACTTATCCAATTTCTCCCCATCCCCCTCTTGCTCCCCTCTCCCCCCTCTGATAACCCTAGATTTCTTCCTTCCTTCTGAAAGAGTAACAGTTACTTTGTTGATTTGTTGCCTAGGTGATCTGTCCAGTGCTGAGAAAGGCATGCTCAGGTCCCTCACTATTACCGTAGAGTAGATGCTTCCTCTAGCACTCTGGAATGGGCTTTGTGGAGAGAGACAGTCTCTTCTTTTCTTTGGTCTCCGCTGGTGACTCTCTTTGTGTCCATGCACTCGAGTGGCTGGCGGGCCATCTGCATGGTGGTTGTGGCGTCTAGCTGCTTTTGCAGCAGCCATGACTGTTGTGGTGGCTGTGGTGGGCCACCCACATGGAAGCGGTATTTTTGGCTTGCCCCTTGCCTGGTTGCAGGAGGAAGGGTCCGTCCCCTGGCTCTGTGCCTCAGGACCCAGGTGGGCCCCTCTCCTTAAAGTTTTCTTAGGTTTTGCTTCATGTATTTTGAAGCTCTGCTGTTTGGTGCAAATGCATTTAGAATTTATGTCTTCTTAATGAATTTATTCCTTTATCATGAAATATTCTTCTTCATCTCCATTAGCATTTGGGGGGCTTTGTTTTCAGCAAGAATCTGTTTGTAGTAAACTTTCTCAGTTTTTGTCTGAAAATGTCTTTATTTAATCTTAATTAAATGATGGTTTAGTTGGATATTGAATTCCATCCTGACAGCTGTTGCCTCTCAGCCCTGTAAAGATGTTATTCCATCATCTTTTGGCCTATAATTTTGCTGTTGCAACACTCTTTTCAATTTAGCTGTTGTTTTTTTTAAGGTGCTCTGTCATTTCTCTCTAATGGCTTTAAGGTCTTCTGTTTAACTTTGGTATTTGATGTTTCTTTGTAATGTGTTTAGGTTTGGGTTAAATTTATTTTTCTGCTTGGCATGGATGTGCTTCTTAAAACTGGATTTATGACTTTAATCAACACAGAAAAAATTGTCAGCTGTTATGTTTTAGAATATTGATTCTCCATAACCCCACTATCCCTACAATCTTTCTAGTTTCTCCTTGGGGAGTTCCTGTTAGAGACGTATTTGACTATCTTATTCTATCTTTGATATCTCATAACTTCTTTTTCATGATTCATATATTCCATCTTTTTATCTAGATGTGCTGCATTTTGAGCAAATTCTTCAGGTATATTCTTCAGCTTAGTAATTCTGTTCAGCAATGTTAAACATTACTTAAAAGTCCACTGAGTTTCCATTTTCAATATTTATATACTTAGTTTCTAAGAAATCAGTTTGGTTCAAAATCTGCTTGTTATTTTTTAAATAGTTACTTGTTCTCATGGATGACATTGCTTCTTTTATGTCCTTAATCATTTTAAACATTCTTATTTTATCCTTTTCATTAGGCCGTTCTATTATCAGAAGTACTTTGGGGCGATAGAGCTGCAGTTTGCGTGCCCACTTTTACTCATAGTGGAATCTTTTGCTCTTATAATTTGTAATTTAGTGTTTTAGCTCAACATCAATGGAGCTTTGCCTGTGTAATCCTGTGCATCTCAGACTTGAGATGCGGGCCTCCAAAGCATTTTTGCATTTGTTTCTGCCAGACACCTGAGACTGGGAAGAATTTTTATATCACCTTTTCATTTTAGGGGTTCGTGGCCCATGCAGTGGTATTGCACAGCACACGGTTGTACATTTTTCGAGGGAGACACTTTTTCTATCAAGAGGCCAGGCAAAGAAAGAAAGACATTTTTCATTGTCAGCTTGTGCCAGCAGGTGAGTTTTTCCCTTTCCTACCTTTTACTAATGGTTCATCGCTTCAAGGCCCTCCATTTATGTAGAACATGAAAATTCCAATTCTTTGCCTCATGCAAGTCAAAGGAATTCATTATGCAACTAAACCATTGTTTAATCAAGAGAGTTAAATAAAAACATTTATAGACAAAGACTTACACAAATTTACCACCAACAAATCCTTGCTGAGAAAAGCAGCAAAGAATTTTCATCAGGAAGAGATATTTCAGCAAGGAAACAAGAATCAGATGGAAGAAGCATGTGAACAAAGAAATTGGTAAATGTGTAAGTAAAGCTAAAGAAGAATTTGCTACATACTTTTAATGATGCTTCATTATGGGGGCATTAAAACATAATGGAGCTAAGATAGTGAACAACAATAGCATGTAAAATAGAGATTATATCAAGTAAAATTAGAATTTAGCAGAAAACACAATCACAACTGACTTAAACAATCCAGAAAATTTTATTTTCACATTAACAAGAAATTCAGAGATAGGCAGCAGTTGGGTCGGTTAAGTTAGTGGCTCCTTGGTGCCATTGAGGACCCTGGTCTCTCCATCTTTCCCTTTGGCCTTCTCCTCTTACGCCTATGTTAATGTTAGAACCCAGCCCAATGTCAGGAACACTTCTGTCTTTAGATCTCTGTCTTTTTTCTCCCTAAACAGGAATCATGCTGTCCATACCATTTTGTTACCAGTCTTTTTAAAAATATTCATCATTGAAATATTTAACATTAAATATAAGAAATTCTTTGATTTCATTTCCCATTTTTTGAATGGCTGTTTTGGAATTGTGAAAGAGTCCTTAAAAAAACTTTAACTCAGTCTACAAATTAATGTAATTTATTCTGATCTGTTCACTCCTATAAAAGTAAGGGAAGAAATGTCCACCTGCAGAAGGTGGAGGGTTAAGAGAAAAAACAAGTTGGTGAGTGCTTACACAAGTTGGAAAGAAACAGAAATCAGGAAAATCTGTTTTCACTAAAATAGTTTAATAGTCTTGTTTTCTTCATTCTCGAGATTAGCACTCTGACGTCAGTGTTCTAATGTCTTTATTATTATATGCTTTATCTTTGCATCTCATAATTTTCGGGGTTGCATAATACGATTCAGTAAGTGTGGCTTTCATTTAATAGCTCTGAAGCACTTTGCTTATCAGTGGGTTTTTTCCATCTAGTATTGCACTAAAGGTCTATCTTGGAAAGATGTTAGAAACTTCTTTTGTGGACCTGAGTTTAAGGGAGGCTGACGGCTGTCTGTTCCAGATAAGTCACTCAGGTTATCGGGTACCACAGAAAGAGCCCCAGCTTTCTGGGTGTTAAGCATTGCCACTGTCAGAAGAATGGTTAATTTAAGCATAAACTTTCTTTTCTAAAAATCTTGATTTCTATTATATCTAATTATGTGATAATGGTAGATAGTAATAATCACCTAGCTGCAATGTGTACTGTTTCTGTTATAGGTAAGGATTTTGTGCAATTTACTAAGAAATGTTCTAATGTAGGAGTGCTAATTAGGAAGAAGGGAGGGTGTTGTTTTGAATATTTGCTTGAGTTACCACTATTTCTACCTAACTGCTACGCAGGAAAAATCCTATATTCCTCTTATCCAGCCTTGGGACCATACTCCTTGGATGTTATTACCATTATTACTGTTAATAATAGCTATTCTTAATTGAGCACTTACGATATGCCAGATCCACTTTAAACCCAAATTAAAATGCAATGCAAGCTTGAGTGCTTTCAGAGACCCAGTGACCATGATAAATGACTGAAGCAGGCTGGGTTGGGGGTACAAGAAGGAGCGTTGGGGATCTGCGGTGAACTACAGCTTGCATGCCCTATCTACAGGAGACAGCTGCTACTCAGCTAAAGCCAAACACTGCCATGTGGAGATGTGGGAATGGTGCTGCCAGTTCTTCTGATTTTTTTCAGAAGTCAAAAATATGGATTTCAATGTGAAATTCCCAGATTTTAAACTACTGTGTCTGCCAACAGTCCGTGTGCTGCCTGTGTTCATCTCCTCCATCTCAGGCATCTTCCATCAAAAGCCTACGGGGAAGACTGGTCTGTGAGCAGGGGCAGTATCGACTTTGTTGACTGTGGCATGAGAGAAGGGAAGGAAAAATTGCATAGACCCAACGTGGAGGCTATAAGAGTCCATTTCTCATTTTTATTTAAAATCTCATGGGGGTAATTTCAGAGAACAATGAAATATCATCAGAAGTCTGGCCAGAGAGGAGAGGCGCATGAAGGAGACCGATATAATTACTGGCAGCACTGATAAAAAGAGCTGGAAACAGACAAGCCAGAGTCATAAAAAACCATCCTTCTCCCACGGTCCCCGGCTTGCTGGGAGGAGGTGTTATATGCCCCTGGGGCTGGACAAGGCAGGAATCTGCAGAGAAAGGGTTCCAGGCTGCCCAAGTCACAGCCCCTAGATCAGCAGGGACAGAAAGATACTGAACCTTGTATATTAGTCAGGGTTCTCTAGAGAGACGGAACTAATAGAATATACGTACAGATATATGGTCATGGAGATTATGTGATTATGGAGGCTCATGAGGTTACAGAGGCTGAGAAGTCCCACAACAGGCCATCTGCAAGCTGGAAACTTTGGGATGCTGGTAGGGTGGCTCAACCCAAGCCCAAAGGCCTAAGAACCCAGGGAACCTCTGGTGAAAATTCTGGAGTCCAAAGGCCAGAGAGCCTGGAGTTCTTATGTCCAAAGGAAGGGGAAGAATCCCAGTTCTGAGAGAGAGAGAGAGAGAGAGAGAGAGAGAGAGAGAGAGAGAGAGAGAGAGAGAGAGAGAGAGAGAGAGAGAGAGAGAGAGAGACATAAAGAGAGAGAGAAAGAGAGAGACCAATTTGCTTTTCCTCTGTTTTTGTTCTATTCAGACCCCAGCAGACTGGATGATGCCTGCCCACATAGAGGGTGAATCTTCCTCACTTAATCCACTCAGACTCACACTCCAATCTCTTCTGGAAGCACCCTCATGGACACACACATGAATAATGCTTTACCAGTTCTCTAAGTTCCATAATCCAGTCAAGTTGACACCTAAAATTAACAATTACACCTGGCTTCTATGTTAACAGGGTGAAGAGGACTTAAGCTCTTCCCATCTCCATTTAAATGTCATAACTCAGGGAAGTCTTATGGCCAAGTTCCAACCTCTTGATAGTCCCTTCCCATAATGCCCTAAACTACCTCTTTGTAACACTTACTACACATGTAATCATCTCTTTATGCCAGAACCATTTTCCCTCATGAATATGAGAGCAGGGATTTTATTTGTCTTGTTCATCACTATATCCCTGGCACCCACAGTGCTTGACAGATAATAAGGGCTCCATAAGTAAAGACTCATAAAGGAAAAAACAATATAAAATAAAAATCTTGATTTCTAATATTCAAAAGGTGGAAGCAACCCAAGTGTCCATTAATGGGTGAATCCATAAGCAAAATGTCATAAATATATACAACTGAATACTATTCAGCCTTTTAAACATGACACATGCTACAACATGGATGAAGCTTGAGGACATTATGCTAAGTGAAATAAGCCAGTCACAAAAAGACAGATACCATATGATTCCACCTACATGAGGTACTAGAGTAGTCAAATTCATGGAGACAGAAAGTAGAATGGTGGTTGCCAGGGGCTGGGGAGAGGAAAGGATAGGGAGTTGTTGTTTAATGGGTACAGGGTTTCAGTTTTGCAAGACGAATATGTTCTGGAGATTGGTTGCACAACAACGTGAATGTTATACCACTGAACTGTACAATTAAAAAAAGTTAAGATGGTAAATTTTATGTTATGTGCATTTTACCACAATTAATTTTTTTTAAAAAGGGAAAAAGAAAAAAACCTTGATTTCTATTTTGAAAGGACAATACATACACGTGGCACCAAAATCAGAAGGTATAAAAGATCATACAGTGTTTTCATTAAGGGCCTCCCATGTCCCCCAGTCTTCTTGCCAGTCCCAGAACCACCCAGCCCATCTCCCCTGGGGTATCAATTGTCACGGATGTCCTTCCTTAGGTATTCTATGATTCACGCTTTTGAATAGCTGCATGGTATTTCATTGTACATATGCACCATATTTTCACCATTCCCCTAGTTGCGGTTATTTACTTGTTTCTAGCTTGACATTTCTTTGAAATCTTATCTTTTAATAAAAAATATATACTCCATTAGGCATTTGTTTATTTTATATATTCTTTATTTTAATTTTACTCATGTTAATAGGCAGTATATTTACTGAATTCAAAATTCAGAAAGCACAAGAGAATAAATATTAAAATGTCTCCCTGCTATTCCCAGGTCAACACATTCCCTTCTGGGCCTGTCATTTGCCTGCTTCTTCACAAATTCATTCCCTGCTTTTTGTCTCTGCTCTCTACTGCAGAAAACTACATTTCCCTGACTCCTTTGCCTGGTGGCTTCTGGCTTGCTTCAGGTGATGGGGGAGGAATAGGCACTGGTAAAGATTGGAGGGTGTGAGGAAGGTGGAGCCAAGGTGTTTTTCTCTTTCCTTCATGCTTTGAATAGGGTTTCCTGCAGTTGCTGCAACTTCTCCTTGGCTCTAGCTCCCTTCAGTCTTCCCCACCCTCTGTGGTCCCAGCTCCCTCTGGGCAGACCCCACCATGGTTCTACTACTGTTGGATTTGCCCAGCTTCTGGGGTCTGGTAACACCACCTCCCCCCTGGATCCCTTCAGCTCTAAGGCTGGTAATCATGTCTTGCTATTAATAACTTTGGGGTTACCTCATAGTCTCCTATTTGGCATCTTAACTCTCCTATCTCCTATGTAACCAATTTCCTGTATTAAATTCCCTCCAAATGAAATACATAGACTGGTTTCTCTAGCCGGATCCTGACTGACACATCATCCCTGGAGGCAAGCAATATTATCAGTTTCTTGTGTGTCCTTCCAGAGGAATTTAAACATATATAAGCAAATTATATTTATTCTCTCCCTCCCAACTTTCTTCACAAATGATAAAATATTATACATACTATTCTGCACTTTGCTTTTTTCACTTAGCAATAATCCTGGAGTTTGTTCTATACAAGATTCTAAAGATTTTCCTCATTCCTTTTAATCCATCACATAGATGTACTGTAATTAAATAAATTGTTGGGACACAGCCATGCCCATTCACTTATATATTGTCTTTGACTGCTTTCACACCAGTCTCTTATACCATATCATAAACTTTGGATAAAATTCTAGAACTGGAATTGATGGGTCAGTGGGTATGTGTGTTTGAAAATTTTTTAAACATAAAATTTCAAAAATATATTCTTGAAAGGTGCTATGGGTTAAATGTGTCCCCCAAAAGTTCATGTGTTGGAAATTTAAGCCCCACCATAACAGTGTTAAAAGGGCAGGAAATTCTAGTATGGTAAATGAAAGGTGGGGCCTTTAAGAGATAATTAGATTGTGAGGGCTGTACCCTTGTGGATGGATCAATCCATTGATGATTTAATGGGTGGTGAGGGGTGTGGTTCTGATGGCTTTAAAAGAAGAGCAAGTGAGGGGATTAGCTCTCTTGCTCAGCCCTTTTTTGCCATGTGACACCCTGCATTGCTGTGGAGAGTCACCACCAAGAAAAAGGCCCTCATCAGATGTGCTCCCTGGACTTTGCAATTCCCAGCCTCTGAAACTGTAAGCAATAAATTTCATTTCTTCTTAAATTACCCAGTTTCAAATATTCTGTTATAAGCAACAGAAACAGACTAATACTATAAGCATGGGAGCAGAACTTCAAGGGTTCCAGGGAAAAAGGATGCTGAATTTCATCTTTTGGTTTTATTTTGCATATGAAAGCATGGCCAAAATAATTTCTCATGAACAACACAATATTACATTATTAAATGTTCTTATATTTTTAAAGTCTTTCATGTATACAACCAAGTGAAGGCAAAAAGTCAGGCCTCAATTATTACGTTGAGTTTTTCAAAAAGTTCAAGTACTACTAGGTTAGCAGAGTTAAAGAACTCCATCAAGCTCTCTTGATTGTGAATTGGCACAGTGATTATCCTCTGAGGATGACCAATTTGCCTATTGAATGATTTTTAAAAAAATCTCTGAGCATACAAAACCTACTGCAACTCTCTTCCCTGGGAAGAATGTGAGATTTGAATGGAGGCAGTATGCCAGTGAAGTCTTGAGGATAGGTTCTAAAAGTGTGAAGGGCACAAATTGGTTTGACTTTAAAAGCATCATGTAGATTTGCACCTTAAAATTTTATTACTGTTCACACTGGCCAGCCACCAAAACAAAACAAAACAAAATTTTATTACTGAAAGCTTTATATTCTGTTGCTTCTTCAAGGGATTGTGTGGACTGGCTCAAGAACTACCTGTTACTGCAAGTTAAAATGTGAACCCTGGGATCGGTGTAATTTCTGGAAATAAAATAAGTATGAGAAAGAGCGCCATTACTGACTATTATCCCCAGTGCCATGGTTGGCTAACTTTTTCTATAAAGAGACAGCCAGCACACATTTTAGGTGTTAAGGGCCATGCAATCTCTGTCACTACTATTCAACTCTGGTGTTTAAGTGTTAAAGCAGCCACAGACAATACTTAAATGAAGCAATGTGGCTGTGCTATAACCAAACTTTATTTACAAAAAGGGCAAGTGGCAGGATTTTGCCAGAGGGCCATAGTTTACCCACCCATGACCTAGAGTAAAATCAGAGTCCTCACAGTGCACCATCATCTTAAGCCATGGAGTAGTTGGTGGCCTTTGGTGCTCTGGTTCTGCTTCACCTGAGCTGGGCTCTCCTATGGGACTGCTGTGAAATCTGAAATGACTTTCTCTGGTGGTGGCTGGATATGATCTTTCCTTACTTGCTTGTCATTTGGATGAGAGTGAGGACATAGAAAATGTTAATCGGGGCCGGCCCGGTGGCGCACTGCTACAGAGCGCCGCTTGGGAGCGCGGTGGCGCTCCCGCCAAGGGTTCGGATCCCACATACAGACCGGTTCCCGCTCACTGGCTGAGCGAGGTGTGGGCGCAGCACCGAGGGTTGCGATCCCGTTGCCGGTCCCGGTCCGGTACGGGCGCAACACTGAGGGTTGCGATCCGTTGCCGGACACGAAAAAAGACAAAAAGGAAAAAAAAAAAAAAGAAAAAGAAAATGTTAATCGATGTCCTTCAATGAATTCAGGGATCAATGGAGAGAATGCCATTTATGACAGAGCATTAGAGAGTGAGAGAACAAGAGCAACAAAACTAGAGATCTTTGATGTCATTGGTTCTTGGGGTGTATGTTTGCAAAAATGGCTGCCAATAATCCCTCCCATCCCCATATGTGCCTGCTGAACCTCTCATCAAGTAGTCAGATCTATTTCTCTCCCCTTGAAAATGGGCTGACTTTGAGACTTGCTTTGACCAAAAGAATATGGCAGAAGTGATGCAGTATGAGTCCCAAGCCTAGGCCTTAACGGACTCCGCAGCTTCAGTTTTCACCCTCTTGGAATCCAGCTATCTTCTGAATGACTAGACTTTTGAATGATGAGTGACCACATGGACAGAGAAAAAAGTTAGATGGAGAGGAGCTCAGGTGTTCAGTCACTCCTGCAACCCAGGCTGAGGTGCCAGACATGAATGAAGCCATCTGGAATATTCCAGCTCCAGGCAAGCTCCCAGCTCAGTGTAGCCATATGACTGACCCGAGATGACATCGTGTGGAGCAGACACCTCATCTCTACCAATCTCCTGCCAAATTGCAGAATTGTGAACAAATGGTGGTTGTTTTAAGCCACTAATTTTGGGGATAGTTTGTCATGCAACAATAGTTCCCTTGACCCCATGACCCAACAGCAGGGGGCCCACATTGGGGAACTCTTGGCCTGAGGCACTCCTGACACTTGACTTTCTGTCCTTTACAGCATCCATAATTAGCAACTCCGTAATCTGGCCTCCAAGGCTCTCCACTGCCTGGCTTTTACTTAGCCTTTTATCACCATCTCTGTCTGCTCCACTGCAGGAAACTTTCTTTCTAGAGTAGCAGTACTGCATAGATATTAGGAGCACTGACTCTGGAGAAAGAGTGCCTATCATTAGCTGCATGACCTTGGTCAAGTTGCTTAACCTATCTGTGCTTAGTTTCTTCATATGAAAAGTGAATAATAATAGTTCTTACTTCATGTGTGGTGCTAGTGAACATTAATATGTCCATACATGTAAAGCACTTAGAACAGTGCTGAGCACTGTGCCATATATGATTTTGGTAGCCTTTGCTCAGCATATTCCCTCCTGCCAAGGTGGCCCTCTCTGCTCCTTTTTCTTTTTCTCCTTTCCTTCTCTCTCAACCCACCTGGACCCCACACCTTTTATGTAGAGTCGCCTAATTCAATAGCTATCACTCATTTAGGTCTTCCTTCTCTAATTTCGTGTCTGAGACACTAATTTGACAGTTAGGCTTTGACATTCTGTGGTCTCTGAACTTTCTGAAGATCCCATTCTGCCTCTTGAAAGCAGGGACTATAGTATAAGATATGCAAAAACTGTATTTCTGTCCCTGCAGTGCATGCAAATTTTCTTGAAATAAAAAATTGAGTGAAAGATTGAGAATGTTGAGTGAAAGAATGGCAATGTTTTGGAATAAGTAGGGCTTGAGTTGACCTTGGAGTCCTAACCAGTTGGCAAAGTATGTGCAGAGGGCAGGGTAGAGTGGGTCCTTATTTGGGTGCACTTGATATAGACCTTATACATGCGGGCTCTAAAACTCGGCTGCCTGTGTCCAATTCCTTGTACTGTCACTTATTAGCTCTATAATGTGGGCAAGCACTGACCTTAACTGTTCAGTCTCTGCACCTGTAAAATGAGGAATTTAATAACAGTACTCTCTCCATGGGCTTGCTGTGGGATTTAATGGATTTTATTTCTAAACCTTTGGAACACTGCCTGGCACAAGAAAATACTTCATAAATGTGAAACAATTTTGTCATCACTGAGCCCCTCAGTTTCCACATGTTGCATTTAGCTCTTTCACCTGATGAGTGGCCACTAAAGACCATATGTCTGGGCCGGCCCGGTGGCGCACTGCTACAGTGTGCCGCTTGGGAGCGCGGTGGCGCTCCTGCCGAGGGTTCGGATCCCACATACAGACCGGCCGCTCACTGGCTGAGCGAGGTGCGGGCGCAGCACCGAAGGTTGCGATCCCGTTGCCGGTCCCGGTCCGGTACGGGTGCGACACTGAGGGTTGCGATCCGTTGCTGGTCACGAAAAAAGACAAAAAGGAAAAAAAAAAAAGACCACATGTCTGTACTTGTCTACCACACAGATCATCCTGCTCAAGCGTGGCCCTACTTGAGCTTATGTATGAGCAATACAGCTTAAGAAGAACTGTCCTGAGAGAGTGATGTCATCAAGATGGTGGAATAGACAATTTCTGGTATTGCTCCTTCCCACAAGTAACAAATTTACAACTATTAAAAAGCAAAGACTGTCAACCTGGGAGTGCTAGAGCTAAAGGAAGAGGAAGAGAGACCCACAGAATTCACAAAGGTGTGAGAGGCCATGGTGAGAGAATATAGGACCAGTGCCTATCATTCTGAGCCCTGGCCAATTCTAAGCCAGCTTGGTATGGAGGCAGACAGTAGCTCCTGCACATGGATTGAAACCAGAAAAAGCCACAGCAGCACCCTTTGCATGAAACTGTTTGGAGTCTGCAGGGGACAGAAGGACTTTGGAGCACACCATACCAGCCCACAGGCCATAAAGACCACTGGCAGTATTCCCCTGGGCTCACATAGCAGCAGGTGGCTGCAGCCAACTGTACAAAGGAGCACCCTAGAGGCCAGTGAGTTATTGTGAAGGACGCACACTTGGCCTGCCCCACGGGAAGTGGTTGGAGTGTAGCAGAAAGGCTGGCCCTTCAGGGCAGCATCGGGTGCAGCACAGGCAGCTTGTCTCAGTGGAAATTGGTCAGGGCAACCCAACTGCAACTGTGTAATCTACAGGAATGACTCAGTCCTGGGCTGGAGTTTCCACACAACCCAGACCAGGAAGTGATTAATGATCCACACAGAAAACCTTCCCCAGAGAAGCAGCAGCAAAGCAGCAATTTAGCACAAGCACCAAGCTCAACTTCTGGTACTCACAGAAAGTTTCCCCAACTCAGGAACTAGCTACAGGACAACACATTAGTTCCAGTGCATAGTCTAAGTGATGGTGATAGCAATTAATCCACCACAGAATGGAAAAAAACACAGAATAGAGACAGAGCTCTGATATTAACCAGTAAAGGTCTAATACAACCAAAGAACACCTATAAAACCTAGAAGAGGTAACAGTCTCCTCAAATGCCCAGGCATCAACATAAAGACACAAAGATCAAGAAAGAACAGAGAAATATGTTGCCACCAAAGGAAACAAACAAAGCACCAGCAATGAACACAGAGGAACAGTACATGTATGAAATGTCTGATAGAGAATTCAGAATAATCCTCTTATGGATGTTCAGGGAGTCACAAGAAAATACAAATAGAAAATTAAATGATAAAATTGAAAAAATTAAATGAAAAAACTCAGGAGCAGAACAAGAAACTTGACAAAGAAATAGAATCAATTAAAAAATTGAAATTCTAGAAATAAGTAATACATTATCTGAATTGAAAAACTCAATAAAAACCTCCAACAGCAGACTTAATCAAAGGAAAGAACCAGTGAGCCTAAAGATAGAACATATGAACTTATCCAATTGGAGGACCAAAATGAAAAAAGAATAAGAAAAAATAAAACAGAAATATAGCAAATATGGGTCTCCCTTAAGTGGAATAACCTCTACATAATCTGCATACCTGAAGGAGAAAAAAAAGGAGGAGACTTAGAAAGCATATTCAAGAAAATAGGGACTTAAAATTATCCAAGTATGGAGAAAAATAAGAGCATCCAGATACAGGAAGCTCAGATGTAGCCAATCAAACTCAATCCAAAGAGAAACACCCCAAGACACATTATAATCAAATTATTAAAACCAAAGAAAAAGAGAGAATACTGAAAACACAAAGAGGAAAAAAAAAAAAAAACCACATAACATGCAACTGAGTCCCAACACATCTCTCAGCAGATTTCTCAGTAGAAACCCTACAGGCCAGAAGAGAATGGAATGATATATTCAGAGTGCTGAAGGGAAAAGACTGTCAACCAAGAATCCTGTATCTGGGAAAACTAACCATCAAATATGAAGGAGAAATAAAGTCTTTCCCAGACAAACAAAAGCTAAGGGAATTCATCAACACTAGACTTGCTTTACAAGAAATGCTAAAGGGGGTTCTTCGCTATGAAATAACATGTTAAGGAGCAGAAAGAAAACGTCTGAAGGTACATGACTCATTAATAAAGTAGGTGCACAGACATCTCACAATATGCCAGTGTCCTAAGGGTGGTGAATAAACTGCTTACAACCTTAGTATGAAAAGTAAAGGACAAACCTAATAAGACACTAACATACAACTGCATAAAAGAAAGGCAATATTAAAAGATGTAACTTTAAACAACAATATGTCAAAAAGTTGGGGGGAATGATGCCAAAATATAGAGTTGGCTTTGATTTTGTCTTTTTTCTTAGATATCAAAGTTCAGTTGTTATTAGCCTCAAATAATTTCTTATAACTTCGTATTAGTCCATTTCCATTGCTTATAACAAAATATACAGAGCTGGGTATTTTATAAAGAAAACAAAATTTATTGCTTACAGTTTTAGAGGCTAGGAAGTCCAAAGTCCAGGGAACATATCTGGTAATGGTCTTGGTGGTGGTGACGGTGACAGCAGGGTATCACACTGTGAAATGGCAGAGAAGAGAGACACTAACCTCATTCGCTCTCCTTTTAAAGCCCTCCAAACCATACTCATGACCACCAATTTTAATCCATTCACTACACCATGGTCCTACAATCTAATTACCTCTTCAAGGCCCAACCTTTTAATTACCATAATAAGATTTCCCACCCTCAATGGTTCCAGTGGGGATTAAGTTTTTTGGTGACATTCAACCCAAGGCATTCCTCTCCTGACCTCCCAAAACTCAGGTTCTTTTCATATACAAATATCATCATTTTATCCCCGAAGTCTTAACTTGTTTCAACTCAGAAGTCCAAAGTTCAAAGTCACATCTGTGAAATTGAAACAAGTTATCTATTTCCAAGATACAATAGTGGGACAAGCGTAGGGTACATATTCCCATTCATAGCCCAAAATAATAGCCCAAAGAAAAGGGGTAACAGGGTCCAGACAAGTCCAAAACCCAGCAGGGCAGGCATTAAATCTCAAAGCTGGTGAATCTTGTAACTTGACTCCACGTTCAACATCCTCTGCACACTGGTGTGGCAGATGGGTTCCCAAGTCCTCAGGCAACTCCACTTCTACGGCTTTCCCGATCTCAGGTGATGCTTCAGCTCTTGCAGGCTGGCATTGCACTCTGGTAGCACTACAATTCTGAGGTCTCCATGGCAATATTTATTGTATAGTTACCACAGTCAGACTGTTAAGTGAATTGCATGAATTATCTCAGACTTTAAAAAAAATCTATAAATGTATTAGTCAAGGTCCTTCAGAGAGACAAAATGGATAGGATATATTATATATGAGAGGGGATATATTAGGGGAATTTGCTCATGTGATTGTGAAGAGAAGTCCCACAATAGGCCATCTGCAAACTGGGTGCTGGTAGCATGGCTCAGTCCAAGTCCAAAGGCCTCAAAACCAGGGAAGCTGATGGTTCTTGGTGTAAGTCCTGAAACCCAAAAGCTGAAGAGTCTTGCGCTCTAATGGTCACAGATAGGAGAGAAGAGTGTATCCCAGTTCCAGCGGATAGAGAGAGAGCTTCACCTTTCTTCTCTTTTATTTGTTCTCTCTGGGCCCCCAGCAGATTGGATGGTTCCCTCCTATATTGAGGGCAGATCTTTCCCACCCAGTCCACTTAGGCTGTCATGCTAACATCTTCTGGAAACACCTTCATCTTCTGGACACACCTAAAAAGATAGCTTTACCAGGTTTCTCAGCATTCCTTAATTTAATCAAGTTAATACCTAGAATTAACCATCACAAACTATAACATGTTTTTGGTAAGCCTCATGGTAACCATAACACAGAAACTTAGAAGAGACATACTAAAAATAAATAGTGAGAAATCAAAATGTAAAGCTAGAGAAAACCACTCAACCACAAAGGAAGACAATAATACCGGATAAAAGGAAAAAAAGATTTACAAAACAATTTAAAAAAATAGCAAAATGACAGTAATGAGGCACTATATATCAATAAAAACCCTAAATGTAAATGGATCAAATGACCAATTAAAAGACACAGAGAGGCTGATTGCATTAAAAAACAAGAACCAACAATATGCTGTCTATAAGAAAATCATTTAACTGATAAAGACACACATCAGCTGGAAGTGAAGAGATAGAAAAAGATATCTCCAGCAAATGACAACCAAAAAAGAGCAGGAGTAGCTATACTTATATCAGATAAAATAGACTTCAAGCCAAAGAAAGTAAAAAAAGATAAGGAAGGTCATTATATAATGATAAAGGAATCAATTCAACAAGAAGTTAAAACAATTCTAAATATATATGCACCCAACTCTGGAGCACCCAGTTATATAAAGCAATTACTAATGAACCTAATGGGAGAGACAGATTCCAACACAATAGTGGTTGGGGACATTAATACCCCATTTTCAGCAAAAAGATCATCCAGACAGAAAATCAACCAGGAACATCAGAATTAATCTCTACTGTAGGCTGACTTGACCTAACAAACATTTAATAGAACATTTCATCCAAAAGCTACAGAATACATATTCCTCTCAACAGCACATGGAACATTCTCTAGAGTAGACCATGTTAGGACACAAAACAATTCTCAACAAATTTTTAAAAATAGAAATCATATCAACTACATTATCTGACCACAATGGAATAAAACTAGAAATCAACAACAAAAGAGACACTAGAAAAGGTACAAATACATGGTAATTAAACAATATCCTCCAAACTACAAATGGGTCAAAGAAGAAATCAAGAAGGAAATTTAAAAATTCCTGGAGACAAATGAAAATAAAAACACAATATACCAGAACCTATGGGATACAGCAAAGGCAGTTCTAAGAGAGAAATTTGCTATAAATGCCTACATCAAAAAAGAAGAAAGACTCCAAATAAACAACCTAATGTTATACCTCAAGGAGTTGGAAAAACAAGAACCAGACACACCTCAAATCAGTAGAAGGAGTAAAAAACAAAGAGGAGAGCAGAAAAAAATGAATTAGAGACTAAAAATAAAAAAAATACAAAAGATTGATAAGGGTTGGCGGGTTAGCTCAGTTGGTTAGAGCATGGTGTGATAACACCAAGGGCAAGGGTTCAGATCCCCATACCAGCCAGCCACCAAAAAAAAAAAAAAAATTGATGAAACAGAATTGGGCTTTCAAAAAGATAAACAAAATCAATAAACCTTTAGCTAGACTAATGAAGAAAAAAAGACAGAAGACTCACATAAATAAAATCAGAAATGAAAAAGGAGACATTACAACTGATGCCACAGAAATACAAAGGATTATAAGAACTGCTATAAACAAACTGGAAAACAAACAAACTGGAAAACCTAGAAGGAATGGATAAATTCCTGGACGTATACAACTTACTAAAGTTGAATCATGAAGAGTAGAAAACCTAAACAGGCCAATAATGAGTAATGCAATTGAACCAGTAATAAAAAGTCTTCCAACAAAGAAAACCCCAGGACCGGATAGCTTTACTGCCGAATTCTACCAAACATCTAAAGAAGAACTAATACCATTTCTTCTCAAACTCTTCCAAATAATTGAAGAGGAAGGAATACTTCCTCTCATTCTGTGAGGCCAGCATTGCCTTCCTACCAAAACCAGAAAAAGACACAACAGGAAAAAAAAAAAAAAAAAAAAACACTACAGACCAATATCCCTAATGAATACAGACATGAATATCCTCAACAAAATACTAGCAAACAGAATTCAGCAACACATTAAAAAGATTATACACCATGATCAAATGGGATTCATCTCAGGGATACAAGGGTGGTTCAACATAGGCAAATCTACAAACATAATACATCACATCAACAGAATGAAGGGAAAAAAACCCATATGATCATTTAAATAGATGCAGAAAAAGCATTTGATAAAATCCAACACCCTTTCATGATAAAACACTCAATAAAATAGTTATAGAAGGAATGTACCTCAACACAGTAAAGGCCATATACAGCAAACCCACAGCCAAAAGGACAAACATCACAGGTTTTTCCTCTAAGATCTGGAACAAGGCAAGGATGCCCATTTTCCCCACTCATTTAACATAGTATTAGAAGCTCTAAGGGCCAGCCCGTGGCTCACTCAGGAGAGTGTGGTGCTGATAACACCAAGGCCATGGGTTCAGATCCCTATATAGGGATGGCTGGTTAGCTCCCCCCCCCCCCCCCCCCCTGACAACACCAAGCCAAGGGTTGAGATCCCCTTACTGGTCATCTTTATATAGGAAAAAAAAAAAAAATAGAAAAGAAGGAAGTCAAACTATTCCTAATTGCAGATGACATGATCCTATAAATAGAAAACCCTAAAGACTTCACCAAAAAATTACTGGAACTAGTAAATGAATTCAGCATAGCGGTAGGATACAAAATCAATGCACAAAAATCAGTAGTGTTCCTATACTTCGATAGCAAAATATCTGAAGAAGAAATCAAGAAAGTAATCCCATTCACAACAGCTAACAGAAAAGTGAAATACCTAGGAGTAAATTTAACCAAGGAGGTGAAAGACCTCTACAATGAAAGCTATAAAATTTTGGCAAAAAAAATTGAAAAGGACACAAATAAATGGAAAGAGATCCATGTTCATGGATCAGAAGAATTAACATCATCAAAATATGCATATTACCAAAAGCAATCTGCACATTCAACACAATCCCTATCAAAATATCAATGACATACTTGACAGAAATAGAGAAAATGATCTTAGGGGCCAGCCCATGGCTCACTCAGGAGAGTGTGGTGCTAACACCAAGGCCATGGGTTTGGATCCCCATATAGGGATGGCCGGTTAGCTCACTGGGTGAGCATGGTGCTGACAACACCAAGTCAAGGGTTAAGATCTCCTTACTGGTCATCTTTTAGAAAAAAAAAAAAAAACGATCTTAAAATTTGTATGGAACCACAAACACCCCATAGAGTGAAAGCAATCTTGAACAAAAAGAACAAAGTTGGAGGCATCACCCTTCCTCACTTCAAAATATACTGTAAAGTTATAATAACCAAACAGCATGGTACTGGCATTAAAACAGACAAATTGACCAGTGGAATAAAATAGAGAATCCCAAAATAAACCCACACATTAACAGTCAACTGATTTTTGACAAAAGTGCCAAAAATAAATAGTGGGAAAAGGACAGTCTCTTCAACAAATGGTGCTGGGGAAACTGGATATCCAGTAAAAGATTGAAACTAGACCCTTATCTCTCACCATACACAAAAATCAACTCAAAATGGATCAAAGATCTAAACTTAAAACCCCAAACTATGAAACTACTAGAAGAAAACATAGGGGAAACATTATACAAAATGGGAGCAGGCAGCACTTTTTTGAGCAAGACTACAAAGGCGCAGGCCACTTAAGCAAAAAATACACAAATGGGACACATAAACTAAAAAGTTTCTGCACAGCAAGGGACACTATCAACAAAGTGAAGAGACAACCTACAGAATGGGAGAAAGTGTTTGCCAGCTATACATCAAACAAGGGGCTAATAACCAAAATATATAAAGAACTTAACTCAACAGCAAAAAAACTGATAACCCATTTAAAAAATGAGCAAAGGACCTGAACATATATTTCTCAAAAGAAGACATACAAGTGGCCAACAGGCACATTAAAAAATTCCCAACATCACTAATCACCAGGGAAATGCAAATTAAAACCAGAATGAGATACCATCTCACTCTAGTTAGAATGGCTATTATCAATAAGACAAATAATAGCAAATGTTGCCAAGGATACAGAGAAAAAGGGACTCTCCTACATTGTTGGTAAGAGTGTAAATTGGTACAGCCGCTGTGGAAAAGAGGATGGAGTTTCCTCAGAGAACTGAAAATAGATCTACCCTGCAACCCAGCTATCCAACTACTAGACATATTTCTAAAGGAAATGAAATCAATATATCAAAAAGACACCTGCACTCCCGTGTTCATTGCAGCACAATTCACAATAGCCAAGTGATGGAATCAACCTAAATGTACATCAACAGATGAATGGATTAAAAAAAACTGTGGTATATATACACAATGGAATACTACTCAGCTATTTTAAAAAATGATATCCTATCATTTGCAGCAACGTGGATGGAACTGGAAAACACCATGTTAAGTGAATTAAGTCAGGCACAGAAAGACAAACAGCACATAGTATCACTCATATGTGGAATCAAAAAAAGAAAAAAGTGGTTCTCATATTATTAGAGAGTAGAATAATGGTTACCAGAGGCCAGGATGGGGGTGGGCTGGGGAGAGGAGGAGAGGTGGTGGACTACTGGGTACAAAACTGTGCTATCTACCCTAAGTGAGTTATTGTGTAGTATATGCATGTATTGAAACAACACACTGTACCCCACAAATATGTACAAGTAAATGTTAAAATATTTTGAATTTTTTTTTTAAAAAAAGGAAAGACTGTCCTAAGGACATCCTATCTGCCATACCTTACAGCATTCCGTTAGACCAGGACTAGGGGAGACTGCCAGAGAGATTCATACCAGAACTGTGTTTTTTTAGCCCTTTGTAGAGTTGCTTTTATTGGACTGTGCTTTAGCTTTATACCTTTGCCTACACTGCAGGACATTATATAGAATAGCCCCATGAACTATTGATTTCCTTATAAAGATGTCATTTGAAGAGGTTAATTTTACTTCAGCATCCTCTGTATATGAAGAATCTTCTTTCATGTTTTATTACTAAGAATAATTGTTCTTTTCTTGTAGTTTTTTTACCGTATGACTGTGTGAAATATGTGATCAATCAGGTTTTACTCTTTGCATTTACCTGCCAAATTTGTAGCCCTCTGGCAAGTGGACAGATTCTTACAGGATATTTTGGGTGGTTCTAACCTAACTCCTTGCCTTATCGAATTTTTTCTACCCTCGTTTCCCCTTTCCCCTGATCATCTTGCTTAATTCTCAAAAATCGTAATCCATCTCCAAAACTTTTGTTGGACTAAAGAAAGGTAAAATTTAAAGATTTAAGAAGTGCTATTTAAGATAATTCTGAATCAATATCTTTTTTAAATATATGGAAAACATAATATGCATTCTGCAATCTTAGAAATCATGTAATTTATCTGCGAGTTTCTTCTTGGCCTCGAGTTGTTGAACAGTTGTTGAACAAAATTCAAAAGATCTGAGCAAGAAAGTGAAAGTTTTCTAGTTTTCAGGCTCAAAAGACATCCTATCATAAAATCCACTTTAACCACCACAGCCACCACTACCACTGAGCACCTACTGTGTGCTAGGAACTCTAGCAGGAGCATTATATCTATTACTTTATTTAAGAACAAACAGGTGCCACATTCAATATATTCAAAAAATGATATAAGGTGCTGGGGATATAGTAGAATAAAGCCAGACAAGATCTCTGCTCCCATAGTACTCTAGTGGAATTGTCTCTTAAAATGAATTTCTAACTGCCTACTTGAGCAAGTCATCTTTGTGCTATGAGCCCTTAGGGAGCTTCATGGTGATGATGCCAGCTTACATTTATTGAGCACATACTATATCCCAGGCATTGTTCTAAGTGCTTTCCATGTTTTATCTCACTGAGCCCTCAAAGAATCCTATGAGTTATGTGCTAATGTTAACTCCATTTTATAGATTAGGAAACAGGCACAGAAGGGTTACATCAGGGTTTTCCAGCCTTGGCACTATTGACATTTTGGGTCATATAATACTTTGTGGTGGGGGGCTGTTCTGTGCATTGTAGGATGTTTAGCATCATTGCTGGCCTCTACCCATGACTAAATACTAAAAGCAATCCCCCTCCCGCCAGTTATGACAACCAAAACATCTCCAGACATTGCCAAATGTTCCCTGAGGGGCAAAACTGCCCCCAGGTTGAGAATCACTGGGTTAGATGACCTGCCCAAACTCACACAACTAGTAAGTGTCAGAGCTGAGATTCAACTCAGGCATTCTGACTCCAGAACCTGAAATATTAATAACACTAAACTTTAGGTATAATCACTCATAATTTTAATTTTCAGAACTAGAAATGTGAAAATCAGGACCTAACTTTCTGAAAACGGTAGACAGAACACTGATGTTAAGATTTGACAAGTACTACCACTTTAATGATTCTGTGTGTATCAGTCAGGATCCCAGTAGGAAACAGAAGGCATCCTCCAATTAAGATAATTTGAGGAGGGTTTAATAAACTGACTGATTACACCGGTGTGGGGCAGGGAGTAGGGAGACCACGAGAGAGAGCGCAGTACCCTGAGGCTCTCAACCGTGGACAGCCTTTACCACCCGTAGGCCCAATGGGATGAAAAAGAGAAATAGACACTTTGAGAAGAACACGATCTTCTGTAACCCAACACGACCCTGTGGGAAGAGTGCCAGGAGACTGAATACCATAACTTGACTCTTCTTCCTCCCTCGGATCTTCTGGTGCTGCTCACTGGCGAAACCCTGCTGGAAGCCAGAGAGCAATGGTGCCCACTAATTGTGCTCCATTTAGGTTAGCCTCCTGGGTACAGAGCAGGGGAATAGGGTGGAGAGAGAGACCTGGCATACCGCAATAACCTTTCTCATGGGATTCACATGTATTGGCTTAGAAATTTAAAATGTTAATCCATTAACTTTACAGATTTGTGATTTTCTTGGGGAGAAGTCAATTTCATCTAATACCTTTGTATCGACTTTCCGTGACCTCCAATTTGTGTACTTGGTTAACCAGCTTGTGTAGAATTTGAGGGTAGAAAAAGAAAATAATTGTAATATCTGCTTTGGAAAGATGTTATCAGAATGCATCTGCTGCAGAAACATTGGACTCGTCGCTGTCTTTTTCCTTTAATTTTTTAAACTGTAACCAAGACATAAGGTTCATTATTGTGTGTTTATCTTGGCAGAGATTCAAATGAGAAAATTCTTTTCTAAGAGGTTCTTTGAAATATTTGGATATTTGCTTCAAAGTTTTTGTCATGCCCTCAAATGATTAAACTTTCATTTTAAAGATTCTGTGCATAGTGTGCCTTAATTTGCAGTCTTTCCACAGGGCTTTTAAAGATCATGTCTCCACAACAACAAAAATGGCCTGTCAACTCAGTGGAATCAAATCAATTAATGGGGAAAAAATCACCACTAAAGAGCTGGTTGTGTAGCATCCTGTGTGTGAAACAGCTCTTGGGTTGACCATAATTTTTATTTTTCTCACAGTGGATTTTGGCACTGGTGGGTACAGCTTGGCTAAGTCTCTTTCCAGCCCTCCCTTGAGTACTTCTGTCTTCTTCTCCATTCCTTCTGTTATGTTCCTTCCATATTATGACTTCCAACCCTTGCCCTGAACCATATGTTCTAGAAACATAGAATCTTGGAATTGAAAGTGCCGTTAGTAGCCACCTAGTTCATTCTCCCTCCCACTGAGCACCCTCTTGTGCAATGTCTCTGACAAACGGCCCCCCAGCCTGTGTTTGAGCATCACCTAGGATGGGGAACCCTCTGCTTTGCACGGCAGCGTGCTCCAGTGTGGGCGAGCTCAGACTGCCGCACTGGTCATTATCCTACTGAGCTGAAACTCGTTGTCCTCTCATTTCCACACATTAGGGTGAGGCAGTAGAGAGCAGTAGTCGAGATCCCAGTTCTAAGCCGAGCTGCTTTTGTTCACGTTCCTGCTCTCCCATCTCACCATCTGTGTGTCCTTGTGCAAGTTATTTAACCTTCTAAGCCCGTTAGTTTCTCTGTAAAATGGGGCAAACAGTACAGTGGTGGCTTGGCATTGTATCAACTAAGTTGGAACTATGACTCCCAGAATTCCCTTCCTTGACTGGTTCTGGGTTAGGGGTGGCCACAGGAGAAACTGGAGGGCTGAGATAAGGCACGAAAGAGTGTGAAGGGCTGGTGCTGTCACAGTTCCCCTACATTGTCACAGACCTTCTAGTTTGCATTATTCATGTGGGGCAGCAACTGGACCTGCAGCTCCTCCAGCTCCGACCAGCTCTTCTCTTTCAGCACCTCCGAGTCCTGGGCCAGCTTTGTGGGACATTCCGTGACAAAGTGCACCAGCTCTCCTGCAGGTCACCTGCATCTTCGATGTTGGAAACTTAGAAATGGTGAGAGACCAGCAAAGATTCCAATACCGATGCAGCCAGTATGAGTTCTGATGAGAGACAAGTGGGGTTCCAGCTTCTCCTTGCTGTCCCCACCTCATGTCCATCTTCCTTCCCAGTTGCTGGAGAGGCTGACTTTCAGACCCAACACCAGACACAGAAGCAAGAGCTATTCATAAACCATACAGCTCCCAATATTTCATAAGTCTGATCCGTAGACTAAATCTCATATCATTCACAGGGGTTCTACTTCTCTGATCAAACCCTGATACCAGTATACTGTGAAGAATAAACAAAATAATGTATGTAAAGCACTCAGTAGAATGCCTGGAACATAGTTAAGTACTCAGAATCTGCGAACCTGTATTATTCTTCATCTTCGTGGAAATACAAGCTCCATTTTCTAGGTCATTTGGTTCCTTTTTCACCTGGCAGTGAATTCACATATTTAAATCCATATTTTTGAAGACTTTTATACATAGAATGATCTGTCAAATGAAACTATGATAGACACTGAAATAAGTGATTTAGATACATTATCTCATTTAATATTCTTCGCAAAATCTCTAGGAATTTTACAGGTGAGGCTACTGAAGCTCCTCCCAAGGTGACATGCCAAGATGCAAGTCAATCTGAGTTTGTTAATGACCGAGGGGGACTGACTCTTGGACTATCTATACTTAGTTCGGTTTTATATTAATATGCAATTTCTAAACTTGCATATTTAGTTTTTCTTAAAGTGTTAAATATAGATTATGAATATTATTAAGTATTCTATTTATAAATCTTGTAATTGCCATATAAAATAAGGGCAATTACTTTCATTTGTTCTTTGATTAATAGTGAACACAATTCAAACCGATTAATTCCACTCTAAACAATTAATCCCATTTATAAATTTATTTAATTCCCCTTTTTAAACTACACTCACAAATTTAATATATTTGAACTTTTCAAGCCCTTCAAATGCCTGACAAGACATAAGCATAATTCTAACAAACAAAATTCCACCAGTTAGTTAAACCACCCTGGTGAAGATAATAAATTAAGCCTATAAATTTGTTGAATCTCATAAATATTTGAATACTGTTAATATACTTGGTGAAATTCCCTTATACTTTTCTGTCAGAAATCACAAGTCAAAATCAATTGCTCAAGGCTAATGTGACAGATTTCCCAAAATGCTAGATTCTCCTAAACATTACGAAGAGATTATTTTTCATTTATACAAAAGCGTTGCTACTATTTACTTCATTATATCATTCTAAAGTCTCCCCAGGGTTGAAAAGTTACTTACTCAAATAAGGATAGCAGATTTACAGGTATCGGGTGGATTGGGTTGAAGTCAGAAGGTAGCTTTTGTCCTTGGGATGTATTTGCTTATTAGTCAGAGATTCAAGACCAGGACATAGGATTTAAGAGCTTCGTGCTTCCTGAATGATTCTACCTTAGTCACCAAGCACACAGGGAACCCTTTTTTTATAGCCACTTTGTTCATGGAACACCCCAAGGCCATACCTTTCACCTACAAAGTTTTAGCCACCTTATCTAGATAACCAGAAATCTGCAACACCACTCAGGTTCCCTTTAGCCCTAATTGGGTTTTGAATTCCTTAAATGTTCTGTCATCCTACATCTTCTATTTTTATCTGGCCACTACTCATAGCTAGGATCAGAGCTAGATTTGAACTCAGGTCTCCTTGAGCCGAGAGCTTGGGCTGTGATCCACCAGGATACGCTATTTTATTAATTCACTCAAGTTTTTTTTGTTTGGCGGCTGGCCTGTACCGGGATCTGAACCCTGGACCTTGGTGTTACCAACACTGCACTCTAACCAACTGAGCTCACCAGGAGCCCCCAAGTTTTGGGGTTTTTTTTTAACTGAACATTTCCTTCAATTTCTCATTTTATAAATTCCCAAGTGCTCATTACCCTAATTTCCCTCCTCAGAACATACTTCAGTTGTCAATAGTCTTACTAAATGTAGTGACCAGAATCAGAGTATCAAGGCATGTTTATCCACCCGGTCTAGATCAGAATGAGTGAGAGTTCAAGGATCAGTTAAAACTCCACTTGACCATGGGCCTGCTCCTTTCTCTCCACCCCCTTTATGATGTACTTTAAAAATAAATATATGGCCCCGGTTAGTCACTGTTCCCGATTATCTTAGTTCTTTGTGTGTGGGGAAAGAAAGGGTAGCAAATCAGTGATCTTGACACTTTGCTCAGGTTTGAGTTGGAGTTTAGGGGCCATATCAAACAGTTTTCTCAAGCTGGATCTTGTATGGAAATAAAATTACTAATTCTTTTTATACCCAAACTGCCTTGTCTTCTTCCATTCTGAACTTAGATTGTTGAACAACTAAATACAGGAATGTACATTGAATTTATTCCTCTTAAATTTCGTCTTGTTTATTGGGCACATCATTTCAGCCTATGGAGTTCTCTCTATATTCTCACACCAGGGTTATGTTCTTTTTGAGTTTCATGCTTCTAACCCTATGATTTAAAAGTGTCCGTATCTTCATTTGAATTGTCAGTAAAGGTGTTGAAGAGAACTGGCCAAGGATAGAACTGGCCTTAGAGATTTCCACCTTGGTTGGTGTTGATCCATTAACTAAAACCTTTTTGGTATCATTATCTAGTTAATTACAAATTCATCTAATTGTTCTCGAATGCCATTCATATTTCTTCATTTTGTCCATGATATCATGAGATTCTGTCAAAAGTGTTACTGAAATCAAGACACTTTATTTCTATTTCCTATCACAATGCTGGAAAAGGAGTCTGGCACATAGTAGGTACTTGGCTAAGAGTTAAATTAATGGACATTCCACAGCATTTCAGTACCACTAACTGTATTCTGGAACATTTATGCATTCTGTATCCATGTTTTTACTTCTAAAATAAATCAAAGTATATCAGCGGAACACTGGTTGGTAAGATAAGTGCAAAATGTGATAAGTATATTACTCTTAAGAGTGCAGAAGGTCTGCAATAGACAAGACCATCATGGGTTTCAGTTAACCACAGCTCTTTGGCACATATTAGTGTTCATTGGGATGGTCTTGAATAGAATGAAATGTTGGTGTGTTTTAAATATATATTGTGGGTTTTTTTTCCCCTTCCAGTCTGTTGTGTTTGGAAAACAAAAGGAGGTTCAATTTCAAGTCAAATGAGCTCACGATATTGGTTTGTTTTGTTTATTTTTGCTTGTTTTATTGGGGAGAGGGGCTCTTTCTCCTTAGTAAATTAGTTCATCTCATTCTAGTTTGGGTTCACAGCTTATGCCAACACAAGTTTCATGTGAAATATTTTTATTCTCATGATTTCCCCAGCACACTTCAGGATGTCATGGTTCTTCCTTTTGATGTTTGACTAGAAAATCTAGGTAAAATGTAATGAAAACATGAAGCAAGTATCAATAGGAATGAAATTTGATTCTTAAAAATATTAACAGCTAAAAATAATTTGTTCTTGTATGTTTTGAATTTTTTGTTTGTTTGTTTTTGGTATTACATTGTGCATTTAATAAGCCAAATTAGCATTAAGCTGTATTTGGGTAACAGTTTCTCAGTGAGGGGGTGGAATTGAGCTAGTGGCATTTGAGGTTGGACAGTTCTTTATTGTGTGAGACTCTCTCTAGAATTGTAGTACTATTAGCATCCATAGCCTCTAGGTACTAAATGCCATTAGCAACCGCCAATCATTGGGACAACTGAAAGCATTACCATCTATAACACATTTTCATATGTCCCCTAGATGGGCCTACCTGTTGAGACCCATTGGTTAATAGTATACCTGGTTTCTGATCTCAACTCTGCCACTAGCAGCTGTAAAACTTGATCTCCCTGTGCCTATATTTCTATCTAGTAAAATCATGGAGTTGAATTATACCCCAGGAGTCCAAATACTCAGGCTCTAGGGCCATATGTAACTCACAAAATAATAGACCACCAACCATTACCATTCTTGTCACTAGGTTCCTTTTAGATGGGGTATCTCTTCAAAATTAATAATGAAATTGAATAGAGATAATTATATCATTATGAGTTGATCATCATTAATTTTCTTAAAGTCTCATCATGAAATTGGGATATTATGATGGGTGAGTAACAAAAAGTAAAACAAATGTGAATGAAGCTATCTTCCCAACTCATTGTTTTCACTGAGATATCCACAGAGCTTCCGCACATAAGGATTTGTTTTATCCTAATTTTTTATTATAATGTACTTCAACATAGAGCAAAGTAGAAAGAATAGGAAATTGAACATCCTTATGCCTACAAACTAGCTTGAATAACCATTAAATTTTTGCCCTATATGCTTCATTTCTGCATAATTTTAAAGAACAGATGTCAAGATACTTCACTTTTTAAAAACTTCAGCATTCATCTCTGTCTTCTTAATCCTTTCTAGATGTTATAACAGAATACCATAGACTGGGTGGCTTATAAACAACAGAAATTTACTTCTCAAAGTCTCCCAGTTGGGCTGGGAAATCTAAGATTAAGGTGCCACAGATTCAATGAGTGCCTGTTTCCTGGTTCATGCAGGCCATATTTTTGTTGTTCTCACATGGCAGAAGGGGCAAGGGAGCTCTCTGGGGCCTCTTTTACAAAGGCGCTAATCCCTTATCATGTGGAGTCTTCATGACCTAATCATCTCCCAAAGGCCCACCTTCTAATACCATCACCTTGGGGTTTAGGATTTTAACATACGAATTTTGGAGAGACACCATGGCAATCTCTAAATAAATAACTTTTTCCTATAGTACCACAATAATGCTATAAACCTAAGAAAATGAGCAATAATTCCTTACTATCATCTAATATCTGTTTCCTTCAGAGATATCCTCAATCGCTTAAAAATTGCCTTTTATGGCTGGTTTTTAGAGTAAGGACCCAGTCAAGTATCCTCTTTTGTAATTATGTCTCTTCAATCTTTTTAAATTTAGATCTTTTTCTTTTTCTTACTTAATGACATTGACTTTTGGAAGAGAATGACCAAATATTTTGTAGAATGTCTCACATCCTGACTTCGTATGATTATTTCTTTGTTGTATTATTTGTTTCTCTTCCCACAATTAATCTGTAAAGGAGAAATTAGATCTAAAGGCTTAAATAGATTCAGGTTAAACACTCTTCAAGAATGTTATATAGGCGATGCTGTGTGCTTCATATATATCCCATCAGGAGGCCCATTGTTTTAAATGTGTCCATTATTAGTGATGCTAATTTTATTCACTGAATTGAGGTGGTTTCTGCTTGTTAAAGACAATTTTGAAAAAAGTAAACTCAAGACTCTCAATCGAATATAAGATGAACACATGCCAAAGATTTTATTTAACTCATTAATTAATGAAGGAACCAGTAGCATGTTACAACTGTTTCAAAGGAAAATCCAAAGAGCAGACATATATACAGGCTGAATGAGGGCTGAAATGAATTTGCTTATATTGGTCCATATCCATAGGGCAATAATCAACTGCATCTCTACCAGACAATTTCCATTTCTATGGACAAGAATCATCTGCATTATTCTCAGTATTCTACGACTTAAACTGTAGACTTAAAAGTCTTTCCAATTTTTCCTAACACACGAGATCCCTCTATTGTAAAGTTAACAGATTTTACTTTCCAACTATCAAGTTATCTATGGAGTAATATTTGGTGCCTTGGGAATATCCAGTTTTCTATGCTGCAATGGAGATGTAATGGTTTTGTGCAATGGGTTCAGCATTAGTTGATGAATTTTGTCTGAATCAATTATTTCACTGAGGGTAGCAAAATGGGGATTGTTCCAATTTTATCATTTTTTCTCCATTTATTAGCAGACATTCTTCAGAAAAGAAACTCTTTCCTTTACAGCTGGGACTATTTTATTACCCCTGAAATATAACTGGTACTGAAAAGACAAAAACTGTGCTTAGATCTTCCCCTTTAGTAATCAATTTTCAGAGTTAGGAGCATGTATAATAATTGCCCTTAATGTTGAGAAATAAAGTTTAATTTGGTTTTGGGCTCATTTTGGAGGGGTGGGTATATTATTTTGTTCTTATTTCATGTTTTTTGTTCAATTGTATTTGTTGGGAAAATAGAATAATTTAATCAGGCCCCCTTGCCTGCCCAGTTGGGGGTGGTATGGCGCATTCTTTGTAAGCAAATTGTGTGTGTAGGGGTGGAGTTAGTGCACATGTGTGGTACAACAATTTGGCTGGCATTTACTGCCTCAGGCATCTACTGCCTCAGGCGTCTGCACACACGGGGTCATGCTCTCTAACCTATGGCTTCCAAGGACCAGTTTGCCAGTTACCTATCTCATAGAACTGTGTGTGAGGGGTCTGGTGACCCAACCTGGAGTGTGAGGGCTCTGGTGACCCAGCCTCGCATGTGAAGGCTTTGTGACCTAGCCTGTGAACCAGCTTGAGGGGTCTGTGAGCTCCAGACCCAGCCCTAGCTCGACAGTATTCATTAATTTTTATGCTCAAATTGTCACAAATTTAATCAGCAGGCACCTCTTTAATCTAGTTCCTTTATCCTTTCAAAATGCTTCCATTAATCTTTGAACATCTCCTTCCTTCTGGCACAAAAAAATGCACCAGACTAGTCAAGAAAAAAAGAGAAGACAGAAAATACTGTACCAGTATCAGGAATTAAGGAGTGTTTTTCACTACAGATCCCACAGACATTAAAAAGCTAGTAAGAGGGCTGGCTGGCAGGTTAGCTCAGTTGGTTAAAGCGTGGTGTTATGACACCAAGGTCAAGGGTTCTGATCCTTATGCAGGTCAACCACCAAAAAAAAAAAAAGGCTAGTAAGGAGGTACTATGAACAGCTTATCCCAATTAAGAGGAAAAAACACACAAACTGTTTTTCCTCTACTCTCACAACACAATCAACACAGAAGACAGACTTCTGTGACCAATGTGTGGGGATTTCTCCCCATCAGCAAGGAAGCAATGAATTCCGCAGTGGGCACCAGCTGGGTATCCTCTAATTCAATTCAATTCCCACACTATCTACCTGGAGATAGTGTCAGATCCCACAGGTTAAGGGCCCAGTCCCCAAGACTGCCCCACATTTCAGATGCCACTCACAAGCCCAGGCATCTGAAACTTCTGACCAACCAGCTATAAATCGGCATTTCCACAACCCCCTCCTTGGGTTCCATTGATTTGCTGAGTGGCTCACAGAACTCAGGGAAACACTTACATTTACCCATTTATTATAAAGGATATTATGAAGGATACAGATGAACAGCCAGATGAAATATATGCATAGGACGTGGTGTGAGGGAAGGGGTGCGGAGCTTCCATGCCCTCCCCATGCACGCCACCCTCCAGCAATCTCCACGTGGTCAGCTGTCCAGAAGCTCTCTGAACCCAGGCCTCTTGGATTTTTATGCAGGCTTCATTACATAGGCATAATTGATTAAATCATTGGCCACTGGTGATCAACTTGACCTTTAGCCCCTCACCCCTTGATCTTTTCAGCGACCAGCCCTCATTCTGAAGCTATCTAGGGGTTGCCAGCCACCAGTCAGCTCATTAGCATACAAAAGACAGCACTTTGGAGACTGCAAAGATTTTAGGAGTTGTACAGCAGGAAAGGGACAGGAACTGGGATGAAGACCAAATACATACCATATTTCAAAGTATCACACCAATGCATGTGTTAACATAGATAAAATGGAAAAGTTCAATTTTATTGATCTCTTCAAAGAGCCAGCTTTTGGTTTCATTAATTTTCTGTTTTTCTTTTATTGATATTTATAATTAAAATGTAAAAGTGTAGTATTTTTTACATGTATACATTGTACACTGAAAATCTTGATTCCTAATAATGTTAACATAATTATTTGTTTTCTACATCTTACAATATATACAAAATGGAGTTAAAACAGTAATATAGATATTACTACCAACAGACTGTGGAATGAAAGTAAAGATTTGTTTGCAGTTCTTTTCGTCTTAGAATATGTACCAATAAGATATACAGATTTCAGTATTATAATGTCACATCAAGTAATTATTTTCTCTGTGTAGTGGTATTACCTGATATGAATTAGGTTCATTTGTTCAAGTTTGGTTGCAATTTTAAAGGTTTTTAAAATATTTAAGTTGATTTTGAATGGGTAGAACATTTATGTGTTTCAAAAGCCAAAACTATATAAAAAGGTATATTCAGAAGTCTCACCTCTGTTCTTGTCTTTTCACGTCCGTCACCACCCCCAGACTTAACCATTTTGATTAGTTCTTGGCTTATTATTCTAGTGTTACTGTTTGAAAATATATGCAGGTGTAAATACATACATATGTGTGTATGTGTGTGTGTTTTCATTCTATTTCTCCTTCCTCGTAAGAAATACTTGTATAGCATACTATAAACATTGCTGTGCACCTTGCTTTTTAAACAATGATATACTCTGGAAGTTAATCCATATCATTATATGTAGGATGTAGTGGGTTGAATTGTTTCCCCCAAAAGATATGCCCACCCAGAACCTCAGAATAGAATAAGCGTCTTTACAGATGTAATAAAGGTAAAGATCTAAAGATAAGATCATCCTGGATTAAGGTGAGCCCTAAATCCAATTACGAGTGTCCTTATAAGTGAAAAGAGAGAGAGATTTGAGACACAGAGAGGAAGGCCATGTGAAGATGGATATAGAGATTAGAGTGATGCAGTTACAAACCAAAGAAAGCCGAGGACTGCGGGCAGCTGCCAGAAGCGAGGAGGGAAGCATAACCCATTCTCTTCAAAGCCTCCGAGAGGAACCGACCCTGCCCATACCTTGGATTTATGGCCTCCAGAACTGTAAGAGAATAAATTTCTATTGTATTAAGCCACCAAGTTTGTGGTAATTTGTTGTAGCAGCCACAGTAAACTAAAATGAGGTTTTCCTCATTTTTTTTTTTAATATGATTGTATAGTATCCTTTGTGTGGCTGCACAATGGTTTATTCAATCAGTTCCTATTGATGGACGTGTGGATTGCTCCCATACTTTTGTTTGTACAAGTAATGCTTCGTAAATAAACTTGTGCATATTATTTCACATCTGTTGAGGTGTAATTTACATTCGATTCTTAGAAGTGGGATTGCTGGGTCAAACTGTAATGCATTTGCCTTTTCTGCTAGGCATTGCCAATTCCCCTCCATAGGGGCTGTGACATTTTGCACTCCCACCAGCAATGAATAAAAGTGCCTACTTTTCCACAGGCTCACCAACAGTGCATTTTCAAACTTGAATTTTTGCCAATCTGATAAACAAAAAATGGTGTTTCAGTAGAGTTATAAATTTGCATTTCCCTTATTATGAGTGAAGGTGAGCATTTTTTCATGCTTGAAATTTATTGCTTTTCTTTTTCTATGAACCCTCTGATCATGTCTTTTACTTATTTTTCTATTTGGTTTTATTCTTCTCAGTTATTAAGAGTTTTTGCAATGTAAATATAATTTGCACATTTTTTTCTGTTTGTCTTATTTCTTTTGACTATGTGTATGGTTTTTACCATGCAAAGCAATTTTTTCTTTCAATTTTTAACACACAAGGGTTGTTGATGCTTCCTGACCTATATCCTTCCCTGAGTCTGTGATGAGCTACATCCTATTCTGAACCATTGCTCACCACAAAGTTTAGCTATACAATAGCTCCTGTCACTCCTGTGTGTGTGTCTTAGATTGATTTCCTCAGGAAGCAGAGCCTGAGGCAGAGGGCATATATATTGCTACCCCATTGGGGGAGTGAAGCAGAGATGGACAGAGAACCAATACAATGGTGTGTTATCAAGCCGGCCACCTCAAAGTGCAATTTGATGGCTCGATCTGTGTGAGCATGCCCCGGAGAAGCCCTGTCCACTCCATCTCAGGACTTCCCTGGCTGGTGGAGTCAGGAAGAGGTTGGGGGCGGGAGGCAGGGACAACAAAGAAAGGGGAATGAATTTATCCATTGGCTCTTGTCTCTCTTGGGTGGAAGGTTTACCCTTCCCATATTTGCTGCTTAACCAGTCATCAAATCTAAACCCTTAATAAGGTCAACTCACTGAATGATAGTTTTCTGACAGGGCTATGGTTAGTTTATTAAAAAAAGAGCATAGAGACCACTCTTTCACCAGGCACTAGGCCAAATTTCTATTACCAAGCATGACACTCCAGACATTTTCTCAATATGAGTAAAGAAATAAGCAATGCGGCCTTGTGTGGGCCTGTGGTGGGAAAAGACTGGGAGGGGAGCATTTAGCACCTTGCCTTCAAGCGGGGGGAGGGGGCCGGGGGGTATGGAGCATGAGCAAAGCCTCCCTACAGAGCAGGAACTTAACACTAGGCCTGCCTCGGGTATGGAAATTTCCACCATTAGGCTTGGTCCTTTGGGAAAGGCAGTGTTTAACTGAAATCCCCAGTCAGTAATGCATGATGTCATCAAAACTTTGTCCTGGATTATTTATAAATCTTCAGAGAAAGCCTCAGGGGGGACGTAAGAGATGCTTCCTGATGAAGTAAGAAGATCAATTCTAAGACACCAGAGAAAAAGAAACACACACACACAAAACAAATAAAACACCAGAGAGAGGTCAGGGATGGATGGGGTATTGCCGGGGTTCCGTGGGGAGCAAGTGTTGTGGCCTCACAAAGGCAAGAAGTCAAGTGTTGTCCACCTCAGAGTAGCCACAGAGCTCTAGTGTCACTGTGGAGGAGGTGAGAACACTGACGCAGGAATCATACCCAGGAGTTATATGTGAGGCTTAAGGTGTTAAAACAGTGGGTGTGCGGAGGTGGGTGGGGTGGGCCATGTCTAGCAAAGATGCAAATGCATTTACAGTTTGGCCAAGAAATCTCACCTCTAAGAATCAAGTATGAATTTCATCTGAACGGATTTGAAGGAACACATACACAACATTATTTATTGAGAATTATTTATATAAACAAAAGTTTGGGAGCAATCCACATGTCCATAAATAGGAACTGATTGAATAAACCATTGTTGCTAGTCAGCAGTGACTATCCCGAAGATATAGATCTGCATATTCTTGAACACACTCCTTCGGAAATCTTTAATTCCTCTAAATTAGATCAACAAGAAGGCGTCATGTTTGGAGCTGTAGAAGTTTTAATCTTTTTCAGTACATGAATGACTAAACAACGGCACAAATGGAAGACTCCCTCTTTCACCAACCTCTGCCTCCACCCCACAACCTTCTGGGCTTTAAATGAGGCCAGTTGATTAGAGTGCAGCATTATAACACCAAGGTCAAGGGTTCGGATTCTCGTACCATCCAGACACCAGTAAAAAAAAAAAAAAATACTGTACTTAGAAACCCAAGACCATAAGAACTGAAAACATGTAAAATTAAGGAAATTAGAAAGTTCATCATGTTAAGAACTGAAGTAATTTTGGTATATATTCCAGAACTCCAAATATTTCAAGATTTAAGAGTATGATATGTGTATTCCCAAGAAGACCTTGAAATGTTTTCAGAACAGCAGATGTATAAATTATTTTTAAAAGGTAAAGAATAAATGTTTGGAAAGGGGAGAATTACAAAAAGAATCAGAGAAATCTAGTTTGAAAAAGCCTCAAAGAAATGAGCCTCTTTTTTAAAAAATAACTTCTTGCGCATTGTAAGAAAAATATTTTTTATTATCTTATATTTAAATGGAGCCTTTACTTCGGGAAAATTATCATACACTTATAAAATTGGTAAGTAGGGTCAAAGATGAAACCAGTTATTAAATTAAAGGACAGTAAACACTTCACAATGTTAAGACTTAATTCTTCTTTTTTCACTGCATGCAAAGGAATTTATTTTGGGGTCTGACTGCTGTACTAGTGTAGATCATGGTTTGATTATGCTTATAGAGTTACTTTTATGCTCAGAATATACAGGCATAGTCTCCTTAGGCACCAAGATTATAGAGTTTCCAGCTGTATATAAAATTAGTTTCTGCTTTGTTTTGTTCTGGTTTATTTGCATTTAGATATTAAACTTAATGTTAGAAGTAAATGGAATAAAATAAATAGATATTGGTATGGCTAGGACTTCAGTTGTTTTGCTTTTACATTGTTCTTGGACATGCAATTAAGGCTTCTTTGAAGATGCCCTTTTCTGAACTCTTAAAAGAATAAAAACACTCCTACGTACGGCTATGCTAACATATGGCCTCCCTAATGACGGCACAAACAAGACACCTACTCATCTTAAACAAATTTTAGCATAAGACATGAACAAATGATACATTAGTGCTGAATGTTCCTGGGTACATCCCAACAGGGAAATAAAGATTTATATGCATCAGGCTGGATGGGCACCCAGAAACTGTTGGTGCAGAAGTGAGAAAACGTAACCTGACAATGATGTATGCTACTTAGGAGTTAACTAAATGTTATCATAAATTATAAGCATGGAACTTTGGGAAGATATTCAGAGAGGTTTAGTATTTTTTGTAAAAGGAGAATGAACGTAAACACACTTAGCCTGGTGCTCAAAAGTTGTTAGTCTCCCCTCTAAAACCCTCTGCATCTTTGAAGAAAGCCCCATTACACAATCCTCCATTCTGAGTAGTTGTAGTTCACTAACTCATCTACAATGAGATGTACTTTTTTGTGATCTAAGGAATTTAGGTAACAATGAATAGTTTTCTGGTCACACCAGATCATTTAGTCAGTCTGCTGCACACACTTGAACAGTGGACTTTCAGTCTTCTGCAAACTCATCCTTACCAAAGAGGGGCTTCGTGCTCCCTGTTTAAAGATGGCAGCACCTAGGCAGCTCTCTCCCCCACCCCTGCCCGCCTCCAAACCCCCACACAAACAGCCCATGCATAGTTCTTTCTCTCTGAGGCAAATTTCCATCCGAGGTGGGGACCAAGGTGCAAGATGCCTGATTCCTTTCCCCCTGTCGATGCTGGGGAGAAGTGATGATTTCCTAGGAAGTCCTTTGCTGAGAGTTTGGGAGTCAACAGGAACCCTCCAATTCCTTTCCTGTTCCTACTCCAAGTAGTGCCAGCCTCCCCTCCGACCTTTGACCTTTTTCTCGACAAGGATTCTCACCACTGGAAAATGATTTGTTGCTCCAGTTCACTCCTTGCTCATTTACATAAATGGAAAGTTGTTTTTTTCAGTCAGCCTGGAGCTGCAGACTTGCCATGGGACACGTACTCTTCAGATCCTGAGAAACCAAGGAAGACATCAATAAAGCCATGCTGATTCCACCCTGAGTTAAATCAAAATCCTGCAGGACTCTAAGACAATGTCAAGGATAAGAACAGAAGCCAGAAGGAGCCTTGATGAGAATTTTACCTGGCTCCTTACTCATCCCCTCCCACCTGCTTTTCACGTCCCTCATTACATTCCCTCAATTCCCTCTTTAAAAACCCCTCTGTAAATGTGAATCTTTGAGATGGTTTTAGTCTGCTCATCTCCTTCAGGTTTACCAGGGAGATGGGTTAGCCCAACATCTCCCTCAGGTTACCAGTATTTCTGAATAAAGCTGACTTCCCTTTTCACCAACAATTTGACTTTTAGGTTGTTTGTTTCTGTTTTGGTGGTGGGCAGCTGGACTTGGGTTCAGTAACAAGGGTGGCCTCGCTGCTTGAAAGGCCTCCTGACCACCTCCCCCCATCTCTGCTGGACCAGATCCTCTTCATCCTTCCAAGGCTGCAAGTTCTCCAAGCTTTTATCACTTTCCCCAGGCAGGATTAACTCCTCTCTCAGTGAGTCTTCAATATTTGGATGGTACCCCTCTTAAGACAGCCTGTTGTTTGTCAACTTATTTTATCTGCCCCCACTCCAGTCACCCCCCCACTAGAGTATAAAGTCTCTGAGGGTAAGCATTGTTCCTTACTAGGGTCGCTAGGTTTCTTATTAGAACAGCCTACTAAATTTGAATTTCAGATAAATAACAAATACTATTTTTGCAATAAATATGCCCCAAATATTGCATTGGAAATACTTATACTAAAATATTTTTCATTATTTGTCTGAAGTTGAAATTTAGCTGGGTGTCTGATATGTTTATTTGTTAATCTGGAAACCCTAGATCTTTTCATCTCTGACCTCCTAGGGTCATTATCTGTAAAGGGGGTATGGTTCTTGCCTAACTCGGGAAAGGCTGGAAGCCCTATTCCAGAACAATAATGTGAAATCAGAGACCACATGCGCCAACCTGAATGGGCTCAATGCTTTTGGGACTGAAGACTAGATCCACAGAGTAGGCATGCAGCCCATAATCTCAGAACCTGGCCAAGGCTGGCACTTGGCATAAAAAATTCTATTGATAATGATAATGGGAGTCTATAATGACATCTTGGCTACTCATCCATGTCTTTTGTTGACTGATCCTAGTGGATCCAAGCCATAGTGTTTTCTTCATAGAGCTTTCTTCTGTGCACAACTGTGGTTTCAAACATTGTTAGAGGAACTTCTGTGAAGCCAGGGGAAATATATTTAATATCTCATGCATTGATTTTTGATGTTCTGATTATGAGTCCCCACTAGATTTTTCCCCTCTGGCCACGAAAATGTTTTATAAATTAGTTTGTAGATAATCTTTCCACATCAACTGCTTCATTGTAGCCAATTTCAGTGAACATTGAGAGTAAACAAGGCACACATGAATGTGTCTCTATTAGCTTCCTGAGGCTGCCTAATAGATTATCACAAAGTTGGTAGCTTAAATAACATAAATTTATTCTTTCACAGTTTTGGAGACCAGAAGTCTGAAATCTGGCAAGGCCATGCTCCCTCAGAGGGTGCTCCAGGGAAGCATTTGTCCCTTGTCTCTTCCAGCATCTGGTGGCTGCCAGCATTCCTGGAATTGTGGCCTCGTCACTCCAATCTCTGCCTTTGTCTTCACATTGTCTTTACATCACCTTCTGGTCTGTATTTGTGTTATCCACTATTGGCTCTTGCTTATAAGGACACTTGCGATGGCATTCAAAGCCCACCCTGATAGTCTAGGGTTGTTACCTCATCTCAAAAGTCTTAATTTAATCATACCTGCAAAGATTCAAATTAGATAACATTCACAAATTCTAGGGGTTAGGATTTGATGTCTTTTGCTGGCCATTAATCAACCTACTACAATACCACATGAATTAGTCTCATTCTCTCTCACACTAGAGTTAAAACTGTTTAGAAAAAAACAAGCTACAGTGGTCTTTAGGATAGAAGGAGGAAAATGAGTTAGAAAAGTTTATTGAGGGGAAGATAAGAAAGCAGGAATTCTTCGCAGTCAACAGGGAGAAGCTAATATAAATTCAGCAAGGACTGGCCAGTTAGCTCAGTTGGTTAGAGTGTGGTGCTGATAACACCAAGGTCCAGGGTTCCATCCCTGCACCAGCCAGCCACAAAACACACACACACACACACACACACACACACACACAGAGCAAACCTCAAAGAAATTAAAGTTATGTTAGAGGGACACATTTCAATTTCCACAGCATAGCGCACATATTCTATGTCAGCTAGTTTATTAGATTTTATTTATTTTACTATATTTATTTATTTGGCGACTGGCCTACATGGGGACCAAACCCTTGACCTTGGTGCTCTAACACCATATTCCAACCAAGCTAACCGGCCAGCCCTAGATTTTATTTCTTTAAAAATCACAATATAAGATATTTGAAGATTTTAAATAATCTCATCCACTCATTTTTATCCTATCACTTCATTTGAAAGTGAATGTTGGATTTCAAAACATCTATATTTTGCCTTTGTCCGGAGTGAATCATTTTGGGAAGACAAATCCTTATGTTGTGCTAACTAACAAGAAGAATAAAAAGGTATACTTTGCCCTTTAAAAGGTCCAAAACAAGAAATTTTTATCAGCACCACACTCTCCCGAGTGAGCCACAGGCCGGCCCAAGAAATTTTTAATACGTACCAAATTCTGTTGAAGTCTAAGGAAAATAAAATCAAAATTTAAAGTGAAAACTTTCCTTGGCATGAGAACTCTCAGGCTTCAGATCAGCACTTGAGTTGATTCTTTGCCCTTGGACAAGCCATGTAACCCCTGAGTCTTAGTTTCTCAATCCTCAAAATGAGAGGGCCTGATTTTTTAAAAAAAAATTTTTAATTGTGGTAAAAACAAGTAACATAAAATTTAACATCTTAACCATTTTTTAAGTGTATGTTACGGTAGTGTAACTGCAGTGTGTTCACACTGTGGTGCGATAGATCTCTAGAACTCTTCTTGCAAAACTGAAACTGCGTATGCATTTAAACAACTTCTCATTCCCTCTCTCCCACAGGCCCTGGCAACGACCATGCTATTTTCTGTCTCTATGAATTTAACTACTCTGGGTACTTCATATGAGTGGAGTCATACAGTATTTGTCTTTTTATAACCAGCTTATTTCACTTAGCATAATGTCCTCAAGTTTCATCCATGCTGTAGCATGTGTCAGAATGTCCTTCCTTTTCAAGGCTGAATAGTATGCCACTGTTTGTATATACCACCACATTTTGTCTCTCCATTCATTTGTCAATGGACATTTGGGTTGCTTCCACCTCTTGGCCATTGTGGATAATGCTCCAATAAACATGGGTGTGCAAATATCTCTTTGAGACCCTGCTGTCAGGCTTCTGTATACATATCCAGAAGTAGGATTGCTGGATTATATGATAGTTCTATTTCTAATTTTTTGAAGAACCTCTGCACTGTTTTCCTTAGCAGCTGCACCATTTTACATTCTTACTAAGAATGGGATTCCAATTTCTCTTTATCCTCGCCAACACTTACCTTTTCTTTCCCCGACAAGAACCATGCTAACAGGTGTGAGATGATATCGCATTGTAGTTTTGATTTAAGAGGGCCTGATTTAAAAAACGGTTATCTTTTTTTTGTTGTTGTGGTAAAAAACTTATAAAATTTACACCCTAAGCATTTTTTCTTCTTTTTTTTTTGGCGGCTGGCTGGTATAGGGATCAAACCCTCAGCCTTGAAGTTATTAGCATCATTCTCTAACAAATTGAGCTAATCAGCCAGCCCTTAACCATTTTTAAGTGTGCAGTATACTAGTGTTAACTATATGAATGTCGTTGTGCAAAAAGACCTCTAGAACTTTTCCATCCTGTAAAACTGAAACTCTGTATCCAATGAACATTTCCCCTCCCCCGAATCCCTGGCAACCACCATTCTACTTTCTGTTTTAAGAGAGACTGATTTTTTTAAAAAAATTATTGTTTCAACAAATTTTGAGAATGCATGCAAAACGTTTGGCACAATGCTTGGAATACAGCAAGTGCTCAATGAATGGTGGCTATCGATAATGTCATGGTCTGTCATGGCCCAGGCATTGTGCTGGAGGCTGGAGATTCATGAACAGGAAAACTGAGGCCCTTGCTCTGGAGGACTTAGGCCAGATGTCTATTGACAGTATATTGGGGCCCTAAAACCAGCAAAGAGAAATCCAAATATTTTAAAGATGAAAAAAATAGCTATATTAAAAACAAAATTGATTAAATTCAAAACCAATATTTTTAAGGGTGAAATATGAGCTGTTATTAAGTCAACCTAAGAGGGAAAAAAGTGTTTTAGTATACATGCCTTCAAGTTAAAACAGCAAAGTTTCCACGTTTATATACGTTGCAAGATACATCATGAAAGTAATATGTATGGCAGGTCAGAAGTTAATGTCTGTAGCCAAAATAACAGTTAGCAAATTCATTAACTTTGTTTCGGTTTAAATTGCCATCATTGAGGTTAACAATTTTCTGGCTGTAAGTAATATATCTTTATTTGAAAAAGGAAATATCATACAAGATGGTAGCAAGTTGTAAGACAATATGTACTGTAAGATCATATTTTTAAAGCTATTAATAAATAAAGCAAATAGGTCACTTGCTACATTGAATACATTAGTTGCTTCTGAAATTTTAAAATATTGAGCAGGTATTACTTTTTACATTAGAAAACATCAATAAAGACACTAAAAATAACAAAATTAATTTCTAGAAAAAAAGACAATATTTTTATGCAAAGTACAGAAAAATTTCTTCAGAAATTTACAAAGATAAATCTCTAACAAGACTGATCGAGGAAAAAAATGAGTGAGAGAAAATTAGGAATAAAAAACAATTATTACTAAATTACTGTAGAAGTTTAGAAATAATAAGATAACACTGTTAACAAATTTGTGCCAATAAATCAAAGAACATATAAAAAGGCTAATTAAAAATATGTATATATATCCAAAGTTTATTCAAGAAGAAATAGGAAAAGTGAGCAGACTACTAAACGTGAACAGAAATTTAACTGGTAATAAAATGTATCACCAAAGTCCCAGGTTAAGGTAGTTTTACAGGTGAATTTTATGAAATCCCAAAGATTCATTAATGCAAACTATATCTGAGAATAGAAAAACAGAGTTACTTAATTGATTTTATGAGGTACAAAAAAAATTATAGACTAATCTTACATCTAATTGTGGATTCCAAATCCTAAATAAAACAATAGCAACTTAAATGCAACCCTGAATAAAAAAAGGAACATAATATGGCCAGGCAGCATTTATGCCAGAAGTGCGAGGGTGTTCAAAATCAGAAAATTTTATCAGTAGAATTTACCTCACTAACAAAGTAGAAGAACTATATGATTATGTTAGTAGACAGAAAAGATATACGATAAAATTCAGCACTGATTTAGGATTAAACCTTACAGCAAACTGGGAATATAAGGAAATGTATTTAACTTGAGAAGGTGTCTGAAAAAACCTAGAGCAAACTTCCTGTCTGATGGTGAAATTCAAGATGCATTAATTTTTAAACAAGACAAACATGCCCATTATAACCACATCTATTCCAAATGATATTAGTTGTCCTAGGCAATGAAACAGGAAAGAAAAAGTAATCAGGAAGCATAGATTGCCAAGGAAGAGACACAATGCTATTATTTGTAGACAACATGATTTGTCTACACAGAAAATCTAAGGAAATCTATAGAACCAGTTTAGCAGGATTGCTGAATATAAGATCGATATATAAAACAACAGTAATATTCCTAAACCCAATAATAAATTACAAAATGCAATTGTATAAAATATAGCATTTATAATAGCAAAAAAATTATAAGAAAATATACAAAACATTATTAAAGGATAAAAAGAGCCACTTTAAATCTCCATTTATGATATTCAAGAATTACTTATTTTTTTATATTTTTGCAGCTGGCAGAACAGGTCCATTTTTAAAAGATAACAATTCTGCTACAAATACCATAGTTCATCAATTATAAACATATTTTTAAAATTGGCTCTAAAATTGGAATGTGTCTTACAACCAATGGTCTCTTATATCTTATTCCCCGGGATAGACTGTGATGTAGCTGTCGTTGCTTGGGCCTGAGTAAACTTTAGGTCATTGCTGTTCATATTCTTGTCACTTCAGTTGAGTTATGTGCATTTTTGGACTATGTGTTTAATGGCTTTTAAAAATGTCTTCACATGGCAAAACTATGACTTGGCATGAAAATGAAAATTTATTGTGTGTGCAGAAAGGCACAGAAACTGAGCAGCAGGCATAAATTTGATATCATGGAAGTAAATCCATGTTATTAGAAGAATGACTGAAATTGCAAATTTTCTTGCAAAGAATAATCAAGAGCATTATCAGATATAAGAAAGGAAGATACCCACAGTAGGTGAGGCTAAATTATGTTTTGATATTGTGACTGGGAAAAACATTTCAGAGACAGCAGTGGATGGACTGTTCTTATAATAAATGCTGCATTACCAATGTCCTTGATGGTACAGAAGCTATTATTGTGTGGAAAAACACGGACATTGAAGTTTTACAGTGATTCAGAAAGGTCAGATTCTGAATGTCAAGAAGTTTTAGAGATATCTTAGCCAATTTATTTCACTTATGTTTTTATTTTTATGATCACAAAAGAAAAATAATAAAAGTATACATCTAAACAAGTTTAAAGGAGCTCTTTCAATAAGTATAAAATAAAAAGTCTAAGCAATAAGAAGACATTATGTCAAGTTTAATGGGCAGCAATTTTCCGTTCTTAGTGGCACATAAAATAATAATGTCTTACAATCTGTGGCATCACAGAACAGATGAAATCTACAAATGCAATGCAATTCCAAACAAAAACTAACATAAATTTTCTTGGAACTTGACAACTGAATTCCAAAATTCATATGAAAGATTAGAGGTACAAGACGGAACATCACAGGGACAGATTACAGAGGGCTTTGTGGGTAAGGGTAAAAAATTTAAATGGTTTTTTCAAGTGTGGTGGGAACTGGTTGATGCCTTTTAGCAAGTTAGTGCTACTCTCATTTACAATAAAAGAAATAAGTCACCCTGTCTGCAATGTGGAGAAATCTACAGAATACCCCCAAATCCCCCAAAGAACAGGGATGTGAGATTTGCCCTACCAAATATTAAGACTTATTACAAAGCTATACTAAGATAAACCAATGTGTAATAGTTCAGAGATAGATAAACTGAACATAATTAAAGAACTCAGAAACAGACCCAAACAATTATGGAAACTTGATATACAGCAGAGGTGGCATTGCACCAATTTTTTTGTTTGTCTGTTTTGGGTTTTTTTGGTGAGTGGCCAGTATGGGGATCCAAACCCTTGGATCTTGGTTTTATAGCACTGTGCTCTAACCAACTGAGCTAACCAGCCAGCCCAGAGGTGGCATTATAAATCAACAGGGAAAGGATGGCCTCATATTGAAGCAACAACTGAGGCAAATGGAAAAGCAATTTGATCCTTAAACAAAAATGAATTCCAGGTAAATTAAAGGCTTAATTGTGAGAAGAAAATCTTTTAAACTTCTGAAAGAAAATGTAAGGTTTCTTCAGCAACTCTTAAAAAGAAATACAAATAATCAAAGGTCAATAAATTTTTGTGAATTAAAACTTTAAAAAAATCTGTACAAAAAAGAGACCATCAGCAAAGTGAAAAAAACAAGTCAGAGACTAAGAAAAATATGTTTACAATCAACATAACTGACTGAGGATTAGTATACAGATATATAAAGAATTCTTATAAATTCAAGGAAAAAGAAAAACAAAAAGGGTCAATAGGCCTTTCACAGATCAGGAAACCCAGATAGTTAATAAACATGAAAGAACATAAAAAGATGCTCAATATGCAAAATAAAATGAGATATATTCATACCCATGAGGTTGACAAAAGTTAAACAATTTGATAACACCAAATGTGTTCATGATAAAACAAGAATTCTTAACCATTGCTAATAAAAATATAAATAAATACAACCAGTTTGGCAATTTCTAGTGAAGTTGAATAAGCACATGTTCTTTGACCTTACACATTCCCTTTATTGATAGAAAACTAAAGAAGCTCTCATTCATATATACAAGGAAAAATGCACAAGGATGTAATGCAAAATTTCTTGTATTAATTAAAATTGAAAACATCATTAACTTATTACGGTCTACCTTCAAATAATATTATCTCACTTCGTGTTTAGTATTAGAACTCTACATTACACTTCCAGTTCTCTTCCAGGCCTTTATGCCTTTGTTGTCACATATTTTACTTTTACATCTTATAAACCTCACAACATATTGTTTTTATTTTTGCTTTAAACAGCTAATTATCTTTTAAAGTTATTTAAATAATGAGAAAACAGTCTTTTATGTTTACCCCTGCGGTAGGCAGAATAATGGTTCCCCAAAGATGTACACATCTTAATTCCAGGAACCTGTGAATATATTACCTTACCTGGCAAAAGGGACCTTGGAGATGTGATTAAGGTTAAGGACTTTGAGATCGGGAGATTATCCCGGATTACTAGGTGACTTCAATCTAATCACACAACTCTTAAAAGTGGAAGAGGGAAGCAAAAGAGTAAGAGAGATGGCAGTGTGAGAAGGATTCTGCAATGTAGGAGGTCGTGTGCAAGGACCAAAGAACTCTAACATCTAAAGGCAGCTCCCAACTGACAGCCAGCAAGGAAATAGATTCTTCCCTTCGGCCTGCAGAAAAGAACACAGGCTTGCCAGTACCTTGATTTTAGCTTATTGAGACGTGTCAGATTTCTGATCTACAGAACTGTGAAATAATAAATTTGTGTTGTTTTGTTCCACTAAATTTGTGATAATTTGTTAGGGCAGCAATAGAAAACTAATATACCCCTATCAATAAATATGAGTATATCATTTATAATGTACTTTATTCCATCTGGTATCATTTCACTTCTGCCTGGAGGACTTTAAAATTTCTTGTAGTTCAGATGTATCGGTAATGAATTCTTTCAGGTTTTGTATGTCAAAAAGAGTCTTTATTTTGCCTTAGTTTTTGAAAGATATTTTCACTAGATATAGAATTCCAGTACTTTAAAGGTATTGCTCCACTGTCTTCTATCTAATATATCTTTTCCCCCCTCTGGCAGATAAATAGGAGAAAATATTTGTGATCTTGGGTTAGGAAAAGATTTATTTGATACTACACCAAAAGTATAATCCAAAAAAGAAAAAAATTGGCATGTTGTACTTCATCAAAATTAAGAACTTCTATTTGTTACACTTCTCACTGTGTGACAGAGATGCAAAAAAGGATTACTCAAAGCAACATGAATGCAATGAGAAGCCTGAAGGGACTGC
>NW_007737933.1:41231-51132 GCF_000696425.1 Galeopterus variegatus | reverse complement strand
AAAAAATTAATTCTGGGCTAGAAAATATCTAAAACATGATCCTGGCTAGAACTGACTGCAGTGGATATGTCATCTCCAGTATTGCCACGGGTTTGTTGACTGACCCTGAACCACTACGAATCAGCTGCCTATCAGTTTATCAGCAACAACTTTCTCTCTCTTACATAGCTATTCAAAGGAGTTTAGAAAAGGCTTCAAGTGAGAAAATAATCTTCATAAATTGAAAATCCTTGTGGCTGGCCTTAATATGAACAGTAGAATAACAACACAAAGTTAGATTTTGTTATGTAAAAACTGAGCCCCACAGCTGGCCAGTTAGCTCAGTTGGTTAGAGCATGGTTTTATGACACTAAGGTCAAGGGTACTGTTCCCCATACCAACCAGCTGCCAAAAACAAAAACAAAAAACTAGACCTCTAGAAGGAAAAAACAGTGTCTAATATTTCATTCAACACCCAGGAATAAGGCTATGCATTAAGATCCTATTTGTATTTGATGAATGTGAATAACAAAAAAACTAGCAGTGTTATACTTAACTATCATTCACCACTGGCTTCCCAAGCTGAATGTTTTTTCAGTCCTGTGTTTTGATACTAGATTCTCCAAGTGCCTTTTGATTTCCACTATTTCAATGCTACATAAAGTGTAGACCAAGGTTTTGGCAAACTTTTTCTTAAAGGGCGAGATAGTAAATATTTTAAGCTCTTGCAACTACTCATTTCTGCCCTTGTAGTGCATAAGTGGTCATAGATAATATGTAAATAAACAGGTGTGCTGTGTTTCAATAAAACTTTATAAAAACACGTAAGCCCACAGCTTGCCACCTCCTGCTCTGGACTCATTAGTGTCATAAGAATGACCTTAGTTATGTTGTAAGAAAGAATCTTTGGGTGTAATTTAAGCAAAGACCTGGCAATACACACATATATGCCTAGCCAACAAGATTTTTCTCTACCTGTTTCCACCAGAAGAAATCAGTAAAGTCAAGGCATGAGAGAGGTGGGATACTGGGACTAGACATAAGGAGAGGAGTTTTGAGACTCTTTTGTTTCTCTATATGGATTAGAACTCCCCAATTTACCACAGAACAGAGAGGCTCATTCCAAAAGGGCAGAACTGGAAAAAACAGAAAGCAAAGAAGCTGTAAGTGGCAGGTGCTGAAATAATTTTAGTGATAAAATCAAAATTCAGAGAGCAAAGAATTAGAAAGTGACCATTCCAATAATTCTGGACACAAAGTAATTTTACAAAAATTATTTTAAGTCTTTCTATGATCCTGTTAAGAGACACTGATCTCATTAATTTTGGTGGCTCAAATTATATACTCCATCATTCAATGTCATCAGCTACAACGCTGGTCTCAAGTAAAACATAGGACTTACATAGTTTTAAACAGCCATTAAGGCTGGCCAGTTAGCTCAGTTGGTTAGAGTCCAGTGTTGATAACACCGAGGTCAAGGGTTTGGATCCCTGCACTGGCCAGTTGAAGAAAAAAAAAAAAGTTAATCATCTATTTTTATTACCTCTTTTCTCTACTTATCAAAATTAATTCTCAGGAAGGGATCAAATCTCATTCACATTTAATACTGCCAGAACTAATGAGAGCTCAATTTTATTTCTGGTCAGCCAAATGAACTTATTCTAAACTGAAATTTCAGGCATCAACAAAAAAAGGAAAGAATTATGAGATGAGTCATATCCTTGAAGGGCCAATCCCAATTATTTGTTTGCTAAATGTGGCAAAGCAAGGAACAGTGTCTGTTCATCCCTTCTTCACATGGCTGCCCAATTAGACTGCTACTGCCTGTTCTTCAGTGAGTGAGACAGAGAGTGTGGTGTGATGTGCACCAGGAGAAATACTTACTGTGTATCAGTGAAGTGTCCTTGTTGGGGTGCTTTTTAAACTACCACTGCCCAAACCTCAACCCAACCCAATTAAAAAACAGAATCTCAATGGTTTCAAAAGCTCTCCAGGAGGTCTGAATGTTCAGTGAGAGCAAAAGAAAAAGCATGGGTTCTGAAGGTCAGAAAATCTAGATTCATCCTCGTACCGGCCTGCCACCACCCCCCCAAAAAATCTAGACTCAACTCTCACTTTTGCAACTTAATAGCTGTGACCTTGGGAGGTTAACTTCCCTAAACTTTATTTATTCATAAGTGTCCAGGGCCGAGTCCGTGGCGCACTCGGGAGAGTGCGGCACTGGGAGCAGATCCTATATAGGGACGACCGGTGCGCTCACAGGACTCACTGGCTGAGCGCGGTGCGGCTGGTCTCAAAAAGGACAAAAAAAAGTGTCCACTATTCACCAAGCAGTGTCAGGTGTTGAGTAAGGGTGATTATGACAGTCTCTAGGAGCTTAAAGTAGAAGACACAGGAACTACAGGAAGCCACAGACAAGCAAACAAACTTAATCCTAAGAGGGCTACTAGGGCACAGAGGAAGGAAATCTAGTGTCAAGTGAAGGGACCAGCAATGTCTAAAAACGTAACATTAAGACTGAGTCTTACAGGGCAAGTAGTGGTAGCCAGATGAGGCTGCTAAAGGAAGGCTGTTCTTAACAGAGGAGGAAGAGTGTACAAAGGCCTGAGTTACAACAGAACTCAGCTTAGTTGGGAGATGCAAGTAGTTCAAGACTGGAGTATAAAATAAGAATGAGGACGGGACAAGAGATGAGGATCATTAGGGACCTCAGCTTCTACATTCGCAAAACAGGGATATTATCTACTCTGCTTGGTTACCTCAAAGATCAAATTTTATATTTTATATGTATACACACGCACACACAGTACAGTACAGTGCCTTGTACATAACAGGTACTCAAGTGATAGATTCCTTCACTTTTCAGCTTTAACAGAGAAAAAAGCACGCCTTTTATAAGCATCACTAGCATTCTTTTTCTTCAGGTCATGTTATCATAGCACAGGATATTAACAGTAAGCTCTTTTCAGATGTTTATTTTTCCTGGGTTCATCTTAACTACAGTGGATTACTGAAGTCAACTTCCAGGTCTCAAGGGTGCCAACAATGGGATTTCCTTCAAAGGTTTCAGACATTTGAGGGTGCCCCAACACTAGGATGTGGGTAGCAAAGGTTTTAATATACTGTTTTTAATTAAATGAACTGCAGCTGTGAACCAGTTCTAAACCAAGACTAGAATACCTCAAATCTAACCCTGGTTCTGACAAAAATTAGTGTACTTACTCTCGGTAAGACAACCTTTTGTGCCTTGGTTCTTTAATTTATTAAAATGAACAGCATAGAACAGAATCCCTAAAAACCCAATATAACATGGCTACTTTTTAATTGCCACTGCATTATTCCCTCTTACCCCCATCCTTTAATGTATGGGTTAGGTAAGAACAGAGTTTTCAATGCTCACAACATGCCTCTCCTTGATGGAGATCCTAGAAAAGTCAACCAGAGCTGGCAGCGAAATGTTTTATCAGACATCTCATGGCCAACTGATAGAGAGCTACATAGATTCTGCAGATGTTCTTTGGCATCAAAATGCCCTGATTGTTTAAAGAATTATTTTGACCCTTTAATAATACACGTTTTTTGTTTTGTTTTGTTTTGTTTGAGTTTAAAGGCACTTTATTTTTAGACAGCCTAGATGTTTTTTCTTAAAAACGATGCCTCCACGCCAAATCATGATCAAAATAAATGAAGAGCTTAAGATAACATCAGTCCCATTTGTCTTAAGTCCTGGTGTTGGGTGAATGACAAGCAGCAGCCAGTTATGATGACAGGTGATAGATCCAAAGTAATTGCCAAATTTGTTAACGTTTTTCTATTTCTAAACCATCCTTAAAGAAAATCATATATGTGGTCATACCATCTTCATGGTAGTCCAGCAGAGCAACGATGCCATCTGGATTCATGTTTTAACCAATAAAGAACTGGTAGTTTTTGAAATTAGCAAGCATGTGCTTGATTTGTTCTGCAGCCCCCGTCATAAAAGGTTTTCAGTACCTTCGCTCTCGGGGCCTTCAGTGGAAGCATTTCCACCAATAAGCCAGTCATCAACATTATTGCCCAGGCACAACCTCCGGGATCTTGTAAATGTCAGAGAACATCTCATCATGGCTGATGAGTCCCGATGGCAGCTAGATGGAGATGACGGTGCGCTAACGGTGGCGCTAGCTTAGCAGGAATCTGGAGCTCAGAGTGCCATGCAACTGGAGCAGCACTCAGGGGAAGGGGAATCGAGCTGAAAAGCTAATAATACATGCTTATAAATCCAATAAGTAAGTCTAAGAATTAACTTATTTCTCAACTTCCACTCTGGATATTAATGACTCCCAATTTAAGATTAGAGGACTGATCCAGAGAAGAATCATCTTATCTATGCAAGTTTAGAATGGCAAACACTATCAAGATGTTATATTTACTAAGCCTCTTCCTTATCAAAATTTATATCAGCCAAATTTTCTATTTAGCTTTATGTTTCAATGTACCTCAACTTTAAAAGGCTATTTGGTTAAGTACTAAAGATGGCTTCTTTATCTACCACACTTGCCTCAATAAAAGTATACTTCCATGCCAAGTAGGTTCCTTGATAAGGAAATCTAACAAATTTATTTATTTATTTGAGACCGGCCGCACCGCGCTCAGCCAGTAAGTGCACCAGTGGCCATCCCTATATAGGATCCGAACCCGCGGCGGGAGCGCTACTGCGCTCCCAGCGCCGCACTCTCCCAAGTGCACCACGGGCTCAGCCCGAAATCTAACAAATTTAGTAACTCAATTACATATTAACACACAGAAAATGTAGCTGATCACTGACTTTTAATTTAAAAGATATCCATATTTAGAAAGAGCTNCAGTGACTGAATTTCCCTTTCAGCCTTCTCTTTAATATGTCCAAATAATTCTACACCCTGAGCTTTCCTAAGCCTTTAATCATTTATGGTGTTCTCTGCTGTACCTACCCATTAGAACAATTTTTAAAAACATTAACACTGTGCCAATTATTTTCAAAAGCCCAGAGATACTAATCAAGTGATCCTAATAATCTTAAACACTATCCTCAAACCAGAAGATAAATGGAGATTGGGAAACTTGCATTCTAAAGTGCCACCATCCAGATAAAATTACCCTGTGAATTAGAGTAATTTCAATCAGATCCTGTGAAATTGAACATTTTCTCAAGACCAAAATTAGAGAATAACGAAAAGTTAAAGGGCCCAAACTGTGGAACATAAAATGGTTTTTCACATGGCAAATTCAACAGCAAAAGGTAGGCAACAGGGGCTAGGGAGAGTAGCAACAGCTTAGAAAAGTAATAAATAAAATTACAAAATGGGCTGGCCAGTTTGCTTAGTTGGTTAGAGTATGGTGCTGGTAACACCAAGATCCAGGGTTTGACCCCTGTACTGGCCAGCTGCCAAAAAAAATTTTACAAAATAATTAACTATTCATCTCATGGCCATTCTACCTTGATACAAGACTTCTACTACTCTAAAAAAAAATCATAGACTGCTTACATAAGGCCTAATGTCTTACTATATGGTGTCCTGTGTTTTAAGTTAACACGTTACATATTAAGGGAAACATAATGGCATTTCATAAGCATTAAAAACTCAACTCTGTTTTCCTATGGGCATCTGCATGTATGACCATAACAGTCATTAACACACAATGAGCTGGTTTATATAAAAATACAAACCAGAGTAGGTGTATAACTTGTTAATTCCCTAACTCAATCATTCTAAAAGATTACTTTAACATGTAAATAACCATACCAAAAACAATTTATTTTTCAGTGTCATATCAGCTACTCAGTAATAAGGTATTAGATGCATTTAGAAAAGGATTAAATTAGTATATTAGAATCCACTTAATATAATGCACTCAGCAAGATAAACACAAAGTTATTAAGTGGAGGAAGTGTAGGCAGGAGATTCTAATTCTATTGTGTGACAGGAAGTACTTGCTATGGAAGTTTAGAAACAGGAATACCAAGTTCTGTTTTAGCATAAGAAAAAATGGAAAACACACTGGTGAATAAGGGCAAAAGAGGAAGTTTTTTTTCAGTGAACAATCTGCCACATAGTAAAGACAATCCAAAATCACTCCAAAAGTTAAAAAAAAAAAATCACTTTTTCACTAGGCTTAACGTGAGAACTGTACTTCCTTAGGTCTACTGGAGCCCGGATTCTGCAGTTTCACTATAACAAGACAGTTTATGGCTCACCTTTTACACATCCATAGGGAGATACAGGTGGCTTGTAACATTAAACAGTTTAACAGTTTCATACCTTAAACTAAAGTTTGATGATTATTAACTTTTTTTTAGCAATACTAACGATCTAAGAATCATTTTTATAAAGTGCCTAAATTTCACGACAACGTGAATATACTATTAAACTGTACACTTAAAAATGGCTAGGACAGTGTTTTTTTACCACGCACAAAACTGCATAAGTGGAGAAATTACTCTACTTAAATGTTAGTAGTAACCTGTTATGTAAGTTTTGATTTACTCTAAAGCCACGATCATCTTATGCTTAACTTTCAATAAAGTAAATTTGTTGTTGTTGTCTTTAACAGCTAGATTAGTTTTATGTAGTTAATTTTTAAAGATACCTTCATACATGGGCAAATTCTTTAATCCTGAACTACAGAGTGAAAGTGAAGCGCTATTCTCAATTAGCATCTTCCAAATCATCTGAATCACTTACTGCCAACAAATACTATTTATGAAATTATAAGTGTTTCTACTTCAGCTGATTCCTTATTCAGTGAGTGCAAATCTCGAAATTAAGAGAGCAAGATCCCTAAATGAATAGGCTTTTCCTACAGCAGTTGAAGTTCTAGATTGTGAGGTAAGAGACACTCCCTACACCTCAGCTTTTAGCTCGACAGTGGCCCAGAATTCTAAGGTCAACCATTTCCAAACACCCTTCATTCCTGGCTCAGCCCTATCAAAAATTTGTCAGGCTTTTGTTAACTCCCATTAAGTTCAAAAGAATGTACAACCTAGGTTAGTTTGGTAGCTCGGGAAAGACCTGGAACAACCACCAAGTTGGCTTGGCCACCTCTAGGAAGCCTCCAGGAAAAGAAAACCGGGAAGACTTCAACTTTGCGCAAATCCCCATTCTCAGTCACATCTCACTCCTTTCCCGATGAAGGGCTGTGTTCTCGAAAGATCTACCCCTTTCCAACTCAAATGTCATTCCCAGATCAGCGCTCTAGGAGTAAGCGGCGCTCAACCCACGCCCTCCTCTTCCTGCCCGTTCTCCAAGTGCCAGCGCCGGGCTCACTCTGCAGCTCCCACACAAGCCCTACGTGAAGAGGGGCCCTGGCTTACGACCCCGGCCCGCGAAAGGACTGCCCGACCGCGCCTGCAGGAGGGCTCCCGGCCTGGGCGGCTGTGGCTGCCCGGGGCCGGCGGGAGGGGTGGGGGTCCCTTGGGGGAGGAAAGACGATCTCACCTTGACTCTGATCTCGTAGGTGGTGAAGCGGCCCCGGCCGACCCCCACCGTCTGCGGGTTGCTCACATCGATCTCGAGGAAGTTGCTGGGCGGCCCGTAGGCGTCATTCAGGTTCTGCGGCTTGGTGATCAGCCGCCGGGTGTCCGCCACGGTCTCCGCCATTTCGCTGTAGACGCCGCCGCCGCGGGCTCCCTCCGCTCCCTCCACCCCCTCCGCGATCCACCGCCGCCGCCGCTGCTGCCAGCCGCGGGGACACGGGGCTCGCGCGCAGCGGTCGCCAGGCGAACGAGCACGTAGGGCTGGCGTTCACCCCAGGCGCGAAGCTCCTCCCCGCGCCCCGCGGGCTTCCGCCTCTGTGCCCAGGAGAGAAACAGCTGACTCGCAGGATCGCCGCGCTTAGGGCCGGAGAGGGGCACCGCGGACTGGGGTTGAGGAGAAACGATGTCACGAGACTTGTGGTCGCGAACAGGTTGCGGCCGGACTACAATGCCCAGAATGCACCGGGCGAGCGCGCCGCCGCCGGGCTGCGGCCGAGGTGCTGCAGCCCCAGACGGCCAGGGGCGGCGCTTCCTGTCTCTCTGCGCCCCGCCTCGGCCGGGAGCTAGGGCAAGAGCAGCGGAAATGGTGTCCGGGGCCTGGGGAACTGTGGGTGCGAAAGTGAAGCCGCAAGGTGTGGGAGGCTTGCCCGCAAGTGGAAGCAGAACTGCTTCTACTATGCTGACCTGTCACCGTCTCGCCGTGAATCCCTGAAGATGGCTTTCTAGATAATCTTTAACACCTGAAATGATTTTGTCATGAACCTCAGTTTCACCAGACGTGTGTCTATTCTGATAAATTGAAGGCGGTAAAGTAGGAAAGTGGAATGAAAACAAACAAACAAAAAAACGTGGCGAGTTCATAGCATTAAGGTGAAGCCGTATTCGGAGACAGGTCTGCCCGTAAAATAAAATAACAGGCTGAAAGCTGCCTTCAGTGATCTGTGTCTGGGTGAGCTGCCACTCTCTTCATTTCCCACAGTCCCAATAAGTTAAAAAATATAATAAAAGTGGCAAACGTATCAATACAGCGCTTGAAATGAAACTCAAGCCTTCACAAGAAATGGAGGTAAGACAAAACAATTAATTACGGCCTAGTTCATTTCTTTTTTTTTTTTTTTCGGTAAGGGGATCTTAACCCTTGACTTGGTGTTGTCAGCACCACGCTCACCTAAGTGAGCAAACCGGCCATCCCTATATGGGATCTGAACCCGTGGCCTTGGTCTTAGCAGCACCGCACTCTCCTGAGTAAGCCACGAGCCGGCCCTGCCTAGTTCGTTTCTAAGAGTCCAATAACAAATACACATTTTAAGCTTTGAGGTAGGATAAATTTCTATCTCTGCCTGGAGATTTATCTCCCCTGATATTATGATCTCACAACTACTTCTGCATTTTTTTATATGTTGAGTTTCAGTAACCCCATTCACTTTAAGTAATTTGATCTGTTACTTAAACTGAAAAAATTTCCATATGATCAATAGCAACCATCTTAATAAAGAAATTTGGAACAAAATATTACTTAAACGTTATGTAGATTACTTTTTAGAAAACTCAACATGCATTCTTTCAACCAATATTTATTGAAGGCCTATGCGATATTTACACTCTAAACACTAAAGATAAAGGGTAAATGAGACAGGTTGATAGTCTAGTTTGTAGTTTATCATGGGGAGCCAAACAAATCAATAAATAATATGTCTGCTAATATGATCGATGTTATGAAGAAAATAAAACTGAGTAATATGGTAGTGTGACTAAGGCAAGTTCACTAGATAGTGCGGTCAGAGAAGTCCTCTCTGAGTACATCTCTCTTTCAGAGTAAGGGCATTATCAGGATAAAGATGTGCAGACAAGACTCCCCGTTGATGGAAGAGGCCAAAGGGGAACTTGACTTGTAACTTGACTGGTATATTTTACAGCAGTGAGCTCCAGAAATGTGTATAAACTGTTACTGAAACCAAGTCCTGCTGCCAAACAAAAGACTCAAAAGTCAAATGTTGGTGAAAAGGGAAGGCAGCTTTATTCAGGACCAGTAACCTGAAGGAGATGGTAGGCTAACCCATCCCATATTCTCAAGTTAAGGGTTTTTATGGGAGTGAAAAGCAGGAAGGAGGAGGATGTGTAAGGGGCCAGGTACAAATTCTCCTCTAGGTTCTATCTGGCCTCCGTTCTCTTCCTTGACTTCATCTTAAGAGTCCCTCAGGATTTTGGTTTGCCTTGGGGTGGACTCAGCATAGCATTATTTATGTCTTCCTTGGTTTCTCAGGGTCTGGATAGTACATGCCTCATAGCTTCCTCATTGCAGCTCCAGGCTGACTGGAAAACAACTTTACATTTATGTGAATAGTGTCATTCTGCCCTGTAACCAAGGTTCAAAATATGAAATAACCATGGGAAAAGAGGGAACTCAGAGAAATACATGCTAAGCTA
>NW_007737933.1:35412-40889 GCF_000696425.1 Galeopterus variegatus | reverse complement strand
GGTTCAAAATATGAAATAACCATGGGAAAAGAGGGAACTCAGAGAAATACATGCTAAGCTAGCCTTTATGCTTATCTTATATTCTACTAGTCTAGCATACTCCCATTTCTGGGGATTCAGCCCGCAAGTTTGCCTTACAACTTCCTCCAACGCTGAGGCCTGCTCCAACCTTAGGGGGAAAGTTCCAAATATGATCAAATTTGGGGGCTCTTGCTGTTACAATTCCCCCATTCTCATGTTTCTTCCTTAATCTTAAGGCAAGATGCTTCAGTCTTGTTCACTCTAACAAAATGACTCTGAGTTGGAGTATATGAGAGCTAAGAGATCAGAAATTACTGTATTGTGTTGTCATCTGTAACACTTGAACAAAGCAATCATGGAATATTCTCATAGAAAGCTTTTGTCTCATTTCTTGGAGGCTACTCAAGGCAGCCTTGGGCAGCAGCACAAATGCCTACAGTGGGGAAGCGGCTACAAAGAATAGCAGCACAGCATCATAGCACAGTCATACAGTTAAAAAAGACCTTCCTGGTGTAAACCTCAGGAACAAAAATTATCTTTATTTTTTAGGAAGTATGATTACATTTCTAAAATATGAAAGAGTACAAACCCAAGAAGAATTAGTAAGAGAATTTAGTGGCTGGATGAATGGAAAGAACATAATCACTTTTGTGTGTGTGTGTGTGTGTGTCTAGGCAATGTCTAGTTAGAATGCAGGTGCAAAAATATCCTATTCACAACAGTGACCAAAAGTACCAAATACCTGGGAAGAAAGGCACAGGATCTGTAGGAACAATGTAATAGAAAAGTAATCAAAGAATATGAATAGGTACTGTTCTGTGTGTTTTTCAGATAATTATCAAATCCTCATAACTCTGAGTAGGTACCATTATGATTTCCATTTTATGAATGGGGAAACTGAGGTACAAATGCTAAATAATTTAAAGATCACTCAGTAAATGGCAAAACTAGCTCCAGAATTTATATACCTATCAATATTTGATGCTGTCTCTTAGTACAGGAAAGTCAAAGGGACAATAAGCATAAAAAATAAACTCACTAATCATGTAAATTCACATTAAAGTTAACATGAAATACTGTTTTCTGCTGATAACACCAAGGTCCAGGGTTCAATACCCTGTACCAGCCAGCTGACCAAAAAAAAAAAACACTGTTTTCATCAAATTGGCAAAAACTCAAATGAACAGAAACATGCAGCGTTAGGGAAAATACAGGAAAACAGGTATTCATACTTTGATGATGTGAGTCTGAACTGTCACATCCTTTTGGAAATATAATTTGATAGTATTTTTCAAAATTAATAATACCAGGACACTTTGACCCCCAAATCCAACTTTTGTTGCAAGAGACCGTGGTACATATGGATATAAGTGCAAGGATCTTATAGACTACATCTTTGTAGTTGCAAAAACTGGAAAGAGCCTGAAGGCCCATCAATAAGAAAATGCTTGAATTATAGTATTTTCACACTATGGGAAATTATATAGTCCTTAAAGCAAATGGACTAATTCTATTTTTATTTATTAGAATATTAGAATATGTCTATTTTTTAGTTATTTGAATTAGATGAGGAATATCCATGATGTATTGATACGTAAGGGTCTCAAAATAATCTGTCCACTATGATCCCATTTGGGTGAACAAACAAAACCCTATCAGTGTATATATTAACATTTATATTTGTATATTTTTGTATGTGCATAGGGAAAAGTATGGAAGGATACAGACCAGGATGTTACCACTGGTAACTCAAGAGAGGGTGACTGTTGAAGTGGAGGTGGGGAGGAAGAGACATGAGCATATTTACCAGAAAAACCAAATTCTTTTGAATAGAGGGTGGGAACTTTCAGCCCCATCCTTGCACCTCCCAGAAAGGGAAGTGGGTTGGAGATTGGGTTATAAAAAGTCTTGAACAAGGAGATTTAGGGAGCTTCCACATCAATGAACACATTGATGTGCAGGGGGAAGATGTTCTCTGTATAGGGCATGGAAGCTCTGTGTTACCTCTCTCCTCCAAAACTTGCCCTGTGTATTCATTTGGTTGTTCCTGAGTTGTATCCTTTATAATAAACTGGTAACACAAGTAAAGTGTTTTCTTGAGTTCTGCGAGTTGAATTATTGAATCAGGTGGAGGAGCATGAGAATCCTCAAATTTGTAGTGGGCTGAGCAGAAGTGGGGGTAGCCTGGACATCCCATTTGCAACTGGAATCTGAAGTGGGGGCAGTCTTGTGGGTCTGAGCCCTAAACCTGTGGGGTCTGCACTGACTCACGGTAGCTGGTGTCTGAATTGAATTGAATTATTGAATACCCAGTTGGTGTTGGGAGAATCAGAGACTGCATATAAAATCTTGAAGATGGGGACCAGTCTGTGGCTCACTTGGGAGAGTGTGGTGCTGATAACACCAAGGCCCAGGGTTTGGATTCCTATATAGGGATGGCCAGTTAGCTCGCTTGGTAGAGAGTGTGGTGCTGACAACACTAGGTCAAGGGTTAAGATCCCCTTACCAGTCATCGTTAAAAAAAAAAAAAATCTTGAAGATGTTAAATTAAGTTTGGCCTAAAGGTTTCTTCAGACATGGTGAACTGTAACCTAACTTGATGTGTAAACAGATTAACCTACTTTTATAACCTAACTTGATTTACAAGCAGACTGTAACTTACTCTTGTAACAGGTAGCTGAGTCTCAGCCAATTATAGGCAGCCAACTGATTTTTTTTTTTTTCCTTTTTTGTCTTTTTTTTCGTGACCGGTAACGGGATCACAACCCTCGGTGTTGCGCCCATACCGCGACCGGCAACGGGATCACAACCCTCGGTGTCGTGCCCGCACCGCGCTCAACTGGTGAGCGGACCGGTCTGTATATGGGATCAGAACCCTCAGCGGGAGCGCCGCCGCGCTCCCAAGTGCCGCACTCTACCGAGCACGCCACCAGGCCGGCCCGGCAGCCAACTGTTTTATACCTCACTTCCATTCTTTGTATGTCACTTCCCTTTTTTCTGTCTATGAATCTTAAGCAGCCATGTGGTAAAGCCATAGTCCCTCTGAATCTGTTCTTACTCTAGGGGCTACCCGATTCATGAATTTAAAAATTTTTTTCTTTCCTTGCTCAAATTAAACTTTGTTAAATTTAATTTGCCTAAAGTTTTTCTTTTAACAGATGGTGTCAGAAGTGGGATTAGAAGCATCAAGTGACCAAACAAGGTGTCCACAGGACCCAATCTGTCCATTGCTCTCTTGCAGCAACTCGAGATCATGGTAAGTTCTCTCTCAGATTCTGCAGCTCCATGGATTTGTGTTTTGAGCTATCCAAGTTTATTTGAGCAAAATTTCTGTTTTTATCTGGACTGGGTTTGGAAGTTGAGATAGAAACTGGACTGAGTCCAGGATAGGACTGGATCTGATAATTAACGGGGTTGGATTCAGTTAGAGCTTCAGATCTCTGAGTGGGTCAGACAGACAGAAACTGGACTGGGTCCAGGAGTGGATTGGGTCAAGTGGTGATTACTGTAGGGAGTGAACTCCAGCTTTCAGAAATTCACAGGGATTTTATGCTCTATCATCTTTGTTTCTTTCATTTGTGCACTTAGGTAGGGAAAATTTTTTTGCCTAAATTGATCAAGAAGATCTCAGAGCCAAAGTCAAGATTTAGTGTAAAATGGGATCCCTAATTTCAAAAGAACTGAGCACTCCACCTTCCAGCTGTGCCTACCTTTACATGTTTGAATTTTAGGCTCCAGAAGTAGCAAATGCATTCAAACACAGTGAAATCTTACTAAAGATCATTTAAAATTACAATGGAACATTCCAAATGAACAACAGTGCATTTAAAATTAAGGGACCCCAAGTTAGGCTCATCCAGAGATGCCTAGTGTTGTGTAAAAGTTTCTAAGTATTTCAAAAATTTTATGGCCTCTTTTATATAACGCTGTGCTCTAACCAACGAAGCCAACCAGCCAGCCCTTTTTTTTTTTTTTTTTTTTTTTGGTGGCTGGCTGATATGGGGATCCAAGACCTTTGATCCTGATGTTATAACACCTATTGCCTCTTTTAAAAGATCTTTACAAAAGGCAAATTAAAAGCTTGAATCACTAATTGATAAGAAAAATTGAATCTGCTGACTTTATAGCTCAGTTACTATCTTGCTCTGAAGGAAAAAAAAAAAGCTGGATAAAGTGTTTATAAAAAATAGGACCAGCCAGCCACCAAAAAAAAGTTTGTGTGTTTGTATATTGTCTACATGGTACCAAGTTCGCTTTTATAAATAATGCATACTCACAATAAGCCTAAATGCTTTTCAAATGACTCTAGTTTTTTAAAAAAATTGTTGGTAAAATAAAATAGAAATGTTTTCAGAATTTAGACATTTTTGCCTAGATTTGTTTGTCTATTGGTCAGAGCAAATTTATACTGTCTCTGATGTTTTAAGGTAATAAAATTGTTGCTTTTGTGANGGTCAGAGCAAATTTATACTGTCTCTGATGTTTTAAGGTAATAAAATTGTTGCTTTTGTGATGTGTTTGATACTTGCTTAATTTGTTTGTGAACATGTCTTGTTGTTAGCTTTTTGTTTCTAAACCTCTGAATTCTGGGGTCTAAACACATGGCCATAGTGAGGCCTGGAGATGTGTGTCCACAGCACATGGGCCACCAGCTGCAGGACAAAATCTAATATGGTCTCATCCTCCCTGTCCCAACCCTGCCTCCTGGCCATGCTGAGAGGGAAAATACCCTTTAGACATTATCTTTAAAGCCTCTGTTCTTGAGCTCCTCATGGCTGCCCTGGATGCCACATGGGCCTGGATGCTACGTGGGTACTTGGGACGTAGAATGGCTAGGGAAAGGGCACCTATGTCCAGTATTTAAAGGCCTTAGTTAATACTGGTTGATAAAGGTTTAGCTTTGTATGAGTAAATTAGACAAATGTGGATGGGTCAAACACATAAATAAAACTGTCAGTTTCAAAAATTCTTTTCAGTAGTTTAAAATCTTGAGGTTATGTTATGTTAAATTAAGTAATAGGTAACCATAAATGTCTGAGTCATTTCTAAGTAAATTAAGATAGTAAAACATTAGTTATTGTATATAAGTGTAAGTTTATATACTTTGACATTTTGTTTTTATGCAATATAAAAAAAGCTAAATATATTTGGATCTGTTAAAAAATTATTTTTTTTCCTAAAGATTAAGCATTAATATTAAAAGTACCCCAATACAAAACTGGAATTTGGTTTTCTAGCCTCATGCAATATTCATTAGGTCTTTTGATTATTTAGATAACTGAGTCTTCTCTCTATGAAAGAGTAAAGGTTTTTGCTTTTCAAAATCTTACTTTGGCTAAATGAATGACTATTGTCTTACAGGGGACTGGGATCCCCTTTTGATCAAGTATTTTCCCCTTTTTTTTTTAAAAGATGACTGGTAAGGGGATCTTAACCCTTGACTTGGTGTTGTCAGC
>NW_007737933.1:25098-35031 GCF_000696425.1 Galeopterus variegatus | reverse complement strand
GACATTTTGTTTTTATGCAATATAAAAAAAGCTAAATATATTTGGATCTGTTAAAAAATTATTTTTTTTCCTAAAGATTAAGCATTAATATTAAAAGTACCCCAATACAAAACTGGAATTTGGTTTTCTAGCCTCATGCAATATTCATTAGGTCTTTTGATTATTTAGATAACTGAGTCTTCTCTCTATGAAAGAGTAAAGGTTTTTGCTTTTCAAAATCTTACTTTGGCTAAATGAATGACTATTGTCTTACAGGGGACTGGGATCCCCTTTTGATCAAGTATTTTCCCCTTTTTTTTTTAAAAGATGACTGGTAAGGGGATCTTAACCCTTGACTTGGTGTTGTCAGCACCATACTCTCCCAAGTGAGCTAACCAGCCATCCCTATATAGGGATCCGAACCCTTGGCTTTAGTGTTATCAGCACCACACTCTCCCAAGTGAGCCACAGGCCGGACCCCTCTAAAGCATTTAAAAGAGAGACATAAACAGGCTTATTTGATGTGTTAAGTTATATGGGAAGCATTGTCAAACAAAAAAATAATGTTTAACCTTTTTTCTGAGTTATTTGTACGGATATGTTATTAATATGTGTTCCAAAATTGTATGAAGTTCCTAAAGTTCTAATATGTCTTGGTATGTTATCAGTCATAATTATTATGATGTTAAATTGTCATAGGTTGAAGAAATAACCAAATTTCCTTATCAATTGCATCTTTAGTCATGACCATTTTAAGTTTTGTTGTCCATAGTTAATTGCTTAATTCTTATGCTTTTTCCTAAAGCTTTACAAACAATTATAATCCTAAAGTGTTTTGTCTTCAGGGAGGTTCATGAAAAGGATGAAAAGGACTCTGACAAATACAGGTTTCTGATAACCTTGGATTGTATCATTACAGTAGGTAAGAATGACCTGAACTCTAACAACAACAACAAAAAACTTCTGGTTTATAAAACTGCTAACCAACCTCAAACAAAACAAGAATTAAATACCAAGGGAATACTTTGGCAAATTTTCATGTTAAGTTAGCCTATGCTGAAATTGTTAAGATATGCAATTTGAATGAATTCCATCATCCAAGTCAACCTACCTATAATAACCCATTTGATAACAATGTGATACACCTGAATTGGAAAAACAAAATTAGTATTTAAAAAGTATATATAAGTATAATGTTGAGCATGGACACATGGAGAGCTTGAATGCTGCCTGATCCTTCCTGAGTCCTTAAACCTTTATTATTAAAAGCTCCGAACTCCATAACTCATCATGGAAGAAATAAAATGATCCAAATTATGGGAAAAAATTGATGTGGTAACTTATAAATTTGCTAAAATGGTTTATGGCCCGTGTTTGGTTTGACAAACCCATGATATTGTTTCAGGACTGGCCGATTAGCTCAGTTGGTTAGAGTGCAATGTTATAACACCAAGTTCAGATCCCTGTACCTGTCAGCCACTTAAAAAAAAGGAAAAATAGGGCCAGCCCAGTGGCGCACTGCTACAGTGTGCTGCTTGGGAGTGTGGCGGCGCTCCCGCCAAGGGTTCGGATCCCACGTACAGACCGGTTCCCGCTCACTGGCTGAGCGAGGTGCGGGCGCAACACCGAGGGTTGCGATCCCGTTGCCGGTCCCGGTCCGGTACAGGCACGACACTGAGGGTTGCGATCCGTTGCTGGTCACGAAAAAAGACAAAAAAGGAAAAAAAAAAAAAAAAGGAAAAATATATATATTGTTTGAGGTCCTTTGTGAGTGAACCCAATGGTCCTTCTGAGAAGGCTCCACTGACCCCCTTGATGGGCCCATCTCATCTTGATATATTCTAGTAGCATATCATATAGTCTTTCTCTTTCTCTCAAAGGCTAACTCTACTTCCACAGTCAGGGAGATATCAGTACATGGTATGCGCCCTCAACAGTCTAAAGGTTTGATGTCAGCACATGGGTTGCTGCCTGGACAGTCTAAGAGTTTGGTGTCTCTGAGAGGTGAAGACTTTAGTTGAATACATTGTCACACTGATTTTCCTTGTACATTTGTTTAGCTTTATTTGGAAAAGAAGGTAAGTATTGCTGGGGACAAAAGCCAGCAAAAACCAGACCCCTGCTTGCATTCCCCTCTCAGCAAAATAAGCCTGCTGGTTAATAGATCTGCAACATAACCAGTGCCACTTTAGACAAGCCCAAGTACAAAATGGTGCCACCCACCTCCTCCCCTCCCCTCCCCGCTTCCCTTTATGAGAAGCCTCCTGACTTAAACAGAAACCCCTTTTGCTTCCGCAAGGACGCAGTTCTCCATCCCAATCCACATTAGCATAATGACCCTCCTTGATGATATCAGCCAGCCTTTGGTGCACAATATAAAGTCTACCACCCCCACACCTGGTGCTGTCCCCTTTTCAGGGCAGCCCTGGGTTGCCTGCCACTCTGAGCACAGCCTGGCAGATTTTCTTCCTTTAATAAAGCTTGAACGGTACCCAGCATCTTGGCTCACTTTCTTTCACTGGTGTCTTGACCCTCACTCTCGGTGGGTTAGGGAGGTAAGTGGCCATCTGTTGTGTTTTAGGAATGCCCTTTGAGGGTCTTACTCCCCACCCAGAGAGGTTTTACAAAGTATCTCTTTCAAAACACACACTGTAGTGGACTGAATTACGTCCCCCCAAACTCACTGAAGCTTGAATTGTGTCCCCCAACATTTATGTGTTAGAAACTTCATCCCCACTATGACTGTTAAGAGGATGGGAAATCCTATTATGGTAATTGAAAGGTGGAGCCTTGAAGAGGTGATTAGATTGTAGGTCATACCTTAGGGAAAGGATTAAAAAGGGTGGCCGGGGTGTGGTTTTGAGGGCTTTAAAAGGAAGGTGAATGAGAACCTCTTACTCTCTCTGCTTTCTCTGCTCCACCATCTTGCAATGTGAGATGCCTGGGTCACTGGCAGCACCAGCAGATGGACTTTGGACTTCCCAGTCTCAGACACTGTAAGCAATAAATTTTGTTTTCTTTATAAATCATCCAGTTTCAGGCATTTTGTTATAAGCAACAGAAAATGACTAATACACACATGATTCTCCATTTTGTTATTTTTTGTGTGATTTGGTGCTTATTACATTTGAGAGTACTCAAAAAATTCATGGAAAGGTTTGTATTATCTTTTAATTCTATTTTTCCACACACTTTTTGAAGTACCCTTGTGTTGGTAAATCAGGCAATGCCCTGCTGGTTGTGTCAACATTAGAACCATCTTCTCTTACTTTTTCAAGTTCTTCTCCATCAATCATCTTTTTTTCCCTCTATCTTCTCTATACCCCTTGTGGTAGTCATGAGACTGTGCCTCTCAGATCTCTAACTGCAGGAAGTACAATTAATCTATGGACTCAGCTGTTATGCTCTGAGATCTATTACTTAGAAAAATTGATTTTCTCAGAGGCCACACTTACCAGCCAATGGCTGAGCACATCAGGGATACTAAGGCAGTCCCACTCCTGGGAGTGGAGGGATTCCTCTGATAGATGACATTGATTTTTTGTTTGTTTGTTTCACTTTTTTTGAAAGTATGGGTATCCGAACCTGTCTGATAGATGACATTGGATCCAATGTCTGGAAGAGTAAAAGACAACCATGAGAATGCGCCATTCCTGTCCCCACTCAGGTGATTGACACCCTCTGGGGTTAGCTTCTGGGAAAAAAAATAGTCACAAGATTCCTGTTGAGGTAGGAGAGCCACTGACATCATGCAGTGTGAGTGATTTCAACCATGCAAGGCTAGGCAAGGTTAGTGTAAACCTGGATCAAGGCAGAAATTAAAAAGTCCTCAGCCATGTGAATGTGAGGAACCAAGCATTTCTGATCCTTGTCTGGAGATGATGAATTACCAGTTTTTTTTTTTTTTTCTGCTAGCCAGTACAGGAACACCGGACCTTGGTGTCATTAGCACCACACTCTAACCAACTGAGCTAAGTGGCCAGCCCCTCAAACATTAATATGCATACAAATCATCTGAGACCTTATGAAAATGCAGATTCTGATTCAGAAGTACTAGGAGGAGGCCTGAGATTTAGCATTTTTAACAAGTTCTGGGTAATGCCAATGCCGCTGGTCCCCAGACCACACTGAGTAGCAAGGATGTAGAGAATCTCAAGAATGTCAGATATATCTGATTAATTGGTGAAGTGTGAGGGAGGGTCCTGTTCCAGAACCAATGACATTGTGTGATCTCTTCAGTTGAGCAGATATGTCCCCTTAGGACTCTTGGACCCTTCTGGCGATTCATGTGACAAATATGTCCTGAGCACCTACAATAAGCCAGGCACTGTGCTAGGTGTTGGGGTGGGGATGGGAGGCATGGGGAGGAGGGAAGGTGCTAAACAAAACAGTTTTTACTTCTAGGATCTTTCAGTCTGGTTATAGAGGCATAAAAATGAACAAGTCACGTCAGTAGAGTGTGATAAGAGCTACATGGCCCAGTCCTGGGGGGAGGATATAGGGGTATAGGGGAAGCAACAAGGAAACTGAGACAAGAAGCTGGTGTTTGACAGGCAAATTGCCTGTGATTTGGGTGTGCCTGTGTATGGGAGGTGCATTCCAGAGATAGGGATAAACACATGGAGAGGCCCAGAGGAAAGAAAGAGCATGACCTATCTCGAGAACTAGCCTAATTCAGGAACTACTGGAATGAAAAAGAAATATGACAAGCCCATGAACAACATTACAATCCATGTTTATGGTTCTGGACATTATCTAAAGACAATCTAAAGAGAAACACTGAATGAGTTATTTAATTTTTAGTTTAGAAAGATCACTCTGGCAGAACTATGATAGCAGCAGTGGAAATGTAGAGAAGTGAATAGACTTGAGATATATTTTCCTTGTTTCTCTGGTTTGACTCAAAGAAGGTACAACTGAGGACTGGTCAGACCTAAAGTCTGTGAGATGCCAGGTCAGAGGAAGATGTCAGGATGCAAAGAGCACCATGACTCCTACTGGGAGGTGGGGGGCCTGGCGGATCTGTGTGGACTGGTGTGACAGTGTTCTAGTAAAAGACCTTAGCCATGGGGACATATACTCCAGGCACACCAGGTTTGATTCCAAGTTGTATTTGCAAAGGAAGTTAGTTAGTCTAACATTTTGTTTGGGAATACATCCTTATAGGAGGTCTATTTGTTAAGAACCTGTGGGTTAGGTTTGGCAGAGAGCCTGACTAGGCCTGCTGGACCAAGGCTTGGTCCACTAAGCTGTCCAATGCTCCCAAATCTAGAATTACCTCAACCTGGAGTATGAGCATATCACTATAGTTTTTGCCACCCATCACATCAAACACTCACACAGGCACTCATATGCTATTTCTGTTTGTTGTCCTACTGACTAAATCAAACTCAACTTGTCTAAAATCAGTCTTATCCCATTTACCTCTGATTCCCAATATTTACATCCTTTTTGCTATAAATATTATCATTATTTTTTCTAATCACTTGGGCTTTTACTCTGAGTCACCTTTTTTTCTTGTTTGTCATCTACCCTTCAGCCTCCTGCCATACCTTAGTTTGGTTACAGTTACACTACAGAGATCTCCACAGTGCCTTGCTTTCTCTAATCTCTCCAGTCTGTTGTGCATGATACCAGCATGGGTCTAGTCAGTTAGTTCACTTGGTTAGAGTGCAGTGTTCGTAACACCAAGGTCAAGGATCCCTGCGCAGGCCAGCCACCAAAAAACAAAACAAGAAAAACACATAATACTAGCATGATTTGCATATTAACACTCTGTTACATTTTGCTTTTATATTATCAATATCGCTTGGCTAGAATTTTATATTTTATATACATCTGTCTGGCTTGAGGACAATAATAAGAGCAAATCAATTCTGTATTAGGGCTTAGTAGAGGAGATGGGCAAAATCCTTAGTAGCTATGTAACTATAGGCAAGTTATCTCACATGTCTGTGCCTCCACTTCTTCATGTACAAAATGAGGACAATAATAGTACCTACTTCACTGGGTGGTTATGAGGATTGAAAGAATTAATTTTTTTTCTCTCTCTTTTTTTGCAGCTGGCCTGTACAGGGATTGGACCCTGGAGCTTAGTATTATCAGCACCATGCTCTAACCAACTGAGCTAACCAGCCAGCCCAAGAATTAATATTTGTAAAGTATTTGAAACAGTGCCAGACGCATGGTAAGCCCTGATATACCTGGAATCTGTGTAGCAATCAATAGAAAGAAAGCATGTGATTGGAAAATCATAAGATGAGGTCTTGAATGCCATGATAAGGAGTTACTTTGGTGATGTTTGGTTGGGTTTGTGAGCTGAGGATAGTGAATGAATTGTTGTATCTAGAATAATCTAATAATGGGCCTGACAATCCTCTTGACCAGAAACCTGAGCTTAAATTTATTGGTAGAATGTCTGAACATCTTGATTTATTTACTGTTGTTTTAGATTCAAAACATTGGTTTTCATAGGCATTTCATAGTCTACCACAATGTTAATTAATTAGGTATCAAGTAAACAGTTGCCATGAGAGGTATACATTGCCATAGCTTGCATTTGAGAAAGTCAGATTTTTCAAAATATGGTTAGTTCCAAAGTATATTTCTGATAAACCAGCTTGAATACTGCATTGTAGATAACAAGGTTAAATAAAGGTTCTAATAAGACTAACAGTGACAATTTAAATAAATCAGATGTTTTTGTCGAAGATTACTCTGTGATTTTCTCCAATTATTCATGACATTTCACCCATTCATATTGTGATCTGCTTTAATAGTGGAAGAAAAAAAACCCATGTCTCCTTGTTTATTCTTTGTTCTCAAGGAGATAAGCTGTTTATAAAGATACATTATTTGTTATTTAAATCATTTTTACTGAAGTTGTTTATTTCCTTGTTTCAGTTTCTAAAAATATTGCAACAATTGTAATTCTTCTTAGAGATGTCTATTCAATTCAGAGTGATTTGTACTGAAATTCTTTGCTAAATGGGCACAGGTGCTGATGTGTATAACATGCTAGAATGAGTCAAAACTAATAAATGCTAAAAAAGAAGATAATGTGGGGATATACTTGTGTCAACTTTAAAAATCTGTGATTAAAAACATTTTAGACCTAAAGTCTTAGATATTTGTAAAGGTCTACCTCTATACATGCCATTTCATAAGTATTTAATAATAGTATTAATAATGATGATAATAAATTAGGTATGACACCAAAACCATAAGCAGAAAAATTGTACAATTTAAATTTAGAAATGTTCTTCTTAGAATATGCCCTTTAATCACTTTGCAGACTTTCAAGATAATAATTATTATATAAAAGTAATTACATTAAAAGATAATTTACCTGGTAGTAAAGTATCAAATTAAAGCTGAAAAACAGTATTTGTAAACAGAATTACATTTTTTTTACAAAAGTGATGAACAGCAAACATGTGAAATTATATATCCTGCTTATCTCTTTCCTATGCATAAAATTACCTCCACAATAAATTTTGGTGATTTGATACTATATAGTTAACACAGTAGTAAAGCATACAGCTATATTGCATGTCTTGCATATCAATCTATAAACCTAAACTATGGCTTATCCTAGTAATCAACAGAATTGATGTGTGAAATAAAGCCAAATGTATTTGATATTTTAAAGGACAGTTGATTATTTCCAAGAACTAAAGTTTCAAAACCAGCTAGGTTGATTTAAAAAAAAAAAAAAAAAAAAAAAGAACAGAAGCCTAGTCCCATAATTTATAGTATGTATTCCTGCTGAGTAAGCCCTGGATACTGCAGACTTGGATCCATGCATGCACATCTCTCTCTCTGAAGTTGATGAGAATTGCTTGGGCTAAGTGAGATACATGCTGGGAAAATTGGGCCCTTACAACTGGTGTGTATAGACATTAGAGGTCTCATGATACTTTCCTTATCTGGTCCCTCAGTTTTCTCCAGTCCTGGTTATAGCAGAACTGACACTCAGTTTTGGAATGAACACTTGATGAGCTCTTTTACCTGCCAGTAATCCTGTTCATGATGCCAACTGTTGTCCTCTGGCTGGGTCTGAAGCTCACAGACCCCCTCGAGCCCGATGTTCAGACGGGATCGCAAACCCTTCACACTCCAGGCTGGGTCACCAGACCCCTCACACGCAAATCTATGAGCTAGGTAACTGGCCAAGAGGTCCTTGGAAGCAGTAGGTTGGAAAGCATGGCTGTGCGTGGTGGACACTGGATGCAGCAGTCAATGCCAGCCAAATTGCAGCACTGCGCATGCGCACTGACTCCACCCACACGCACGTTATTTACAAGAATGCGCCACACCACCCCCAACGGGACCTAAGGCAATGGGGCCTGATTAAATTTTTATATTTTCCCAACAACACTCCTGGAAGTAGGTATGTCCATGATTAAAAGGTATTCAGGTTTTATCATCTAAGGAGTCTTCCCTGAGAACTTTCCATTAGCAGTAACATTGGGCAAGTAAAACTTACCTTAGGGCTGAGCAGTTTGCTTAGTTGGGTTAGAGCAGGGTGCTGATATCACCAAGGTCAAGAGTTCAGATGCCCATACTGGCCAGCCACAAAATAAATAAATAAATAAAAATTAAAAAATAAAAAACCTTACCTTTATTTGGATCTTATCCAAGTATCTCCCCAAGATGTCCGTTTAAAAAAAATTAAAAAGCGGCTGATTCCTTTGAAGTTTAGGCCAAATCATGGCTAAATCTGAGTGTAGTCACCTGGAGCAAGTACTACAGTTACAAACAAATGAGTTCATGTAGTTTTATCATGTCATCTTTGAGTTTTGAAGATTGGCTGCGTTTTAGGCCAACTTTAGTTTCTCCAAATAAGCCATTCTATAGAACTGAAAAACACTCAGTTCATTTGATTGCCTAGTTGTATCAAATTATATCCAACTAACCAACAAACAAAACTAAAGTGGTTATGGCCATCAATGAGCAGCAGTAAAAGTCTAATGTAGCATGGTCTACCTTTTGTCTACCTATAAATCTGGTGTAAGGGCTATTTGAAGAACTATCTCATTAAATAGACAGGCTTTCTGTACATATTATTATTCAAATAACTTCAAGAAGGTAGTAGCTGTGTTACTTTGGGCAAATCACTTACTGTATCTCTCAGGATTACTGAGTATTAGTATATAAAATGTCTGGATTAAAGATTAGAAGGTCTGGCTGGCCTATTAGCTGTTGACTAGAATGCGGCATTGTAACACCAAGGTCAAGGGTTCCATCTCTGTGTTAGCCAGCCACCACAAAAACCAAACCAAACCAACCAAAAAAACCAAACTTTCAAAAATCAGAAGATCTTTAAAGTCTCTTGAGGATCTAAAAACAAATTTTAAAAAATTGTTTTTTGGGGTTTTTTTGGCAGTTGGCTGGTAAGGGGATCTGAATCTTTGACCTTGGTGTTACAACACCGTGCTCTAACCAAGTGAGCTAACTGACCAGCCCCCAAAATAATTTTTTAAAAAAGGGTTTAGAGCCCAGTACTGGCCAGCTGCCAAAAAAAAAGTATTAACTAAGTTGGATAAAAATGCATTGGGGGACAGATCGGTTAGCTCAGTTGGTTAGAGCATCATACTGATAACACCAATGTCCCGGGTTCAATCCCTGTACTGGCCAGCTGCCAATAAGTAAATAAATACATTTTAAAAATTAAGTCTGGATATCCATATTACATGAAATATATATAATATGTATGTGATGATAGATACTAAATACATATGCAGTTTAAACCTAGAACATTCTTGGAATTGCTCTAGAAATATTGAAGTTCAATTAATAGTTTTATAATTTTTTATTTAAATAATTTTTTCTAATTTAAAAAATATCAGAAAAAAGTATCAGAACATGCTTAAGAAATAAAGTAGGGGGGGGTTGTTGGTGGATGGATGTGATCAGCTTTTCAGTTTTTCTTTCTTTTTTTTTTTTTTTTTT
>NW_007737933.1:13125-24415 GCF_000696425.1 Galeopterus variegatus | reverse complement strand
TTTTTTTTTTTTTTTTTTTTGGTGACTGGCCAGTGTGGGGATCTGCACTCTAACCAACTGAGCGTTACCAGTCAGCACCTGCCCCTCAAAATTTGGATAAGGAACATTTAAGGAAGAAATATATAGGCAAATACATGTATATTATCATGTGATTCAAATTAAAGAAAAAACTGGTAAATGATATTCAGAACTGAGAAACAAACAGAACCAGTTATTTTTAACCTGTTTTTGGAAATAAGTAGAAAAACTAAATAAAGATTTAAGCACTGCATTTGAGTTCAAATATTCTGTCTTTGGCTAGTCTCTAGTTACAAGTCAAATAATGTTTCAGTCAAGAAAAAAAGTAACTTTTGCTGAAAGGTTAGCAAATATATAATTCTTATTGTAAGAAATGAACTGCTTGCTGCAATATTTATAGTTTGTATAAATTTATAAATCTATACTACTGAGGTATGCATATCCCATATACTACTGAGGTATGCATATCTTGTTTAGAAGTTATATTTTCCATAGTTAATAGGGCATTTGGGCATTTTTGTTTATTTAGTTTGTTGAAATTAAGTAACCTAAATTATATCTTTGGTTAAGTCTTTAAATATAACAAATAAAAGTAAAAAATATTTTTTTTAAAAAAAGAATCTTTAAATATTAGTGTTTGGGGGCTGGCCAGTTAGCTCAGTTGCTTAGAGTGTGGTGTTGATAATACTGAGGTTCAGGGTTCAATCCTTGTTACCAGCTGGCCACCAAAAACAAAGATACAAGTGTTTGGAATTTAAAAGCTAGATACTTGACTCTAGAAAGTGAGTGTTGGGAAAATGGAACAATTTGATCAGGCTCCCCTGCCTCAGGGTCGGATAGGGGCATTCCGTAAACATTGTGTGGGTGGAGTGAGTGCACCTGTACTGTGCCACTTTGGCTGGTGTTTACTGCCTCAGGCGCCTGCTCTGGGCCATGTTTTTCCAGACCTGCAGCTTCCAAGGACCATGTGGCTGGTTACCTAGCTTATAGACCTGTGTGAAGGGGTCTGGTGACCCAGCCCGGCGTGGAGGGGTCTGGTGACCCAGCCTGGCATGTGAAAGGTTTGTGACCAGTCTGTGAGTGGGCTTGAGGGGTCTGGGAGCTCCAGACCCAGCCCTAGCTCAACCATCAGCCCAGTCGGTACAGGATTACCGGCAGGTAAAAGAGCCACGACAACTAGCGTGGTCGCCTAGCTTTACAATTGGCATCACGAACAGGATTAAGAGCTAGACAATTGGCACTGTGAACAGTATATGCGACATCAGCCTTAGCCTTAGCCTTGCAGTAGCCCTTGTCGTAGCCAGATAATGAGTTATCATGTAATGGTTTCCATGTGAAGTCATTCCTTATGTGTCTTCAAATAGACCATACTGTTTTTTGTAGCTCTAAAGTCTTTCTTTGTTAAATTAGAAAAACCTGTAATAATGAGGCACCACGTGTAATGGCAAATGAATGAATGAATGGAAGAATGGAAAACAAGGGCTCTTGGGTTGTATTTCAATTAATTCTGTGAAATTAAGTTTGATGGTGTCTTTAAAAATTAACCATGGTCGGGCCGGCCTGGTGGCGCACTGCGATAGTGCGCCGCTTGGGAAGCACGGTGGCGCTCCCACCGGAGGGTTCGGATCCCACATACAGACCGGCCGCTCACTGGCTGAGCGAGGTGCGGGGGCAACGCTGAGGGTTGCGATCCCGTTGCTGGTCCCGGTCCGGTACGGGCGCGACACTGAGGGTTGCGATCCGTTGCCGGCCACGAAAAAAGACAAAAAGGAAAAAAAAAAAATTAACCATGGTCTGGCTGGTTAGCTCAGTTGGAGTGTGGTGCCAATAACGACAAGATCCAGGGTTTGATCCCTATACCAGCCGGCCACTTAAAAATAATTTTTTTTTTTTTTTTTGGTGGCTGGTGGTACAGGGATTGAACCCTGGATTTAGTCGTTCTAACCAACTGAGCTAACTGTCCAGTCAAAGCAAAACACTTCTAAAATACTATCCAGTTGCCAGTCAGAAATCAAGTTACTAATATGGGGTCAAATTTTTATGTAATTTTCCCTTCAGATGGTTGTGTGTTTTCAATTTGTGATTTTCGTATTATGCTCTGAGGATCTCTGAAAGTTTTATGGAGATACGTCAGGACCAACTTAGAGGATAAATTGAGCTCAGACATTGAATGCTGCCCAGAGTTCCATGCCTTTACTTCAGCCAGAGAATCTTTACTTTCAGACCTTTTATACTTGGGTTTACTTGTGAGAATTTATTTGTAAAATGGATTTTGCTTCTAAAATAAGAATAAAATGCTGCAACTCTATTGTTTTATTCCTTTTTTAAATTAATTAAATGTTAATCTTGTTAAATGTCTAACTCATTAGATTAAGTCTAACATCATTTGTTTCCTAGTTTTGTTTTCTTTAGAAGTTTTGAAAATGCATTACATCCTCTCCCTCTGTCACCTGGTATTCAAATATATGCTCACTCTGTAATTTTCTAATTTTTTTTTTTTTTTTTTTGGTGGCTGGTGGTACAGGGATTGGAACCCTTCACCTTGGTGTTATTGGCACCACGCTTCTAACCAGCCAGCCTCCTAAAGTTAATCTTTAAAATGGGCTCAACAGTATGGAGGTTCTTAAGGAGGTTAAAAATAGAACTACTGTATGACCTAGCAATCCCTCTTCTGTGCATATACCCAAAGGAGATGAAATCACCACCTTGTAAAGATATCTGTACTCTCATGTTCATTGAAGCAATAGCCAAGATATGGAAGCAACCTAAGTGTCAATCAACAGATGAATGGATAAGGAAAATGTGATACATCACACAATGGAATATTATTTAGCCCTAAGAGGGAGATCCTGTCTTTTGTCACAACATGGATGGATCTGGAAGACATTATGCTAAGTGAAATAAGCCAGACACAAAAAGAGAAATATTGCATAATCTTACTCATACATGTGATCTAAAAAAAGTAAAATATACAGAGACAGAGAATAAAACAGCAGTTACCAGAGACAGGGTGTGGGGTGGAAAGAATGGGTAGATGTGGGTCTAAGGATACAATGTAGTAGATACATAGCATGAACAAGTCTAGAGATCTAATGTACAACAAGACTATAGTTAATAAAATTGTATGGTATTTGGGATTTTTGTTAAATAAGTAGATTTTAGCTGCTCTTGTCACACAAAAAAGTAACTATATGAGATATGTTAATTTGCTTCACTATAGCAACTATTTTATTATCCCATTAACATGTTGTAAATCTCAAACATATGTAATAACATTTATTAAAAATAAGTAAATAAAATGGGCTAAAAATATTAGGAGCATCACTGGTTTCATGAAGCAGGTAAAGTAGTCTGCTTTTTTGTAGAAAGGCAATGATAAATTTTGTATTTTTGCAAGACTGTGCATTCAGTCAACAAATATTTATTGAGTCCCTTATAACTTAGGCACTATTTTAGACCCTGGGGATATAGCAGTGAACAAAACAGACATAAATCCCTGCTCACACGAGCTTAAATTATAGGAAGAGCAGTAGATAATAAACTAAAAAGTTAATAAAATATGTATTATGCCAGATGGTGATAAGTGTTGTGGAGAAAATAAAGCTGGGAGAAAAGAAAAGAAAAGCTGGGCAACTATTGTAATTTTATATGGATAGTAGTCAGAGGAGGCCTCAGATGAGAGGGAGTATATGAGGAAGTAAACCCGGTAGATATCTTAGAGGAGCACATTCCAGGCAAAAGGAACAGGACATTCACAAAATTTGGGGATGGGAAGCAGGCTTGGTGAGTTCCAGGCACATCAAGAAAGCCAATGTGGATGGACAGGAAGGGAATGCGGTTTGAGATGAGATCAGAGAGCTAATTGGGGTCCAGACGATGAGGCCTTGTAGATTGTTTTGGTAATTTATTTTTTATTTATTTATTTTTTTTTATAGCTGACTGGTATAGGTGTTGACCTCTGGACCTTGGTGTTATCAGCACCACGCTCTAAAACAACTGAGCTAATGGCCAGCCCCTGTTTTGATAATTGAGTGGCAGGGGAAGGCACTATTGGGTGTTAAACATAGAAATGGCATGATTCAACTTAGCATTTTAGAAAATATATCTGGCTGCTGTGCAGAGAATAGACTGTAGGGGTCAAGAGTGAAAACATTCAGAACCCTATACTGGCCAGCCACCAAAAAACCAAAACAAAACAAGAGTGAAAGCAAGGAGACCAGTTAGAAGGCAAATGCAATATCTAGGAGGGAGATGATGGTGACTTGGACCAGGACTTGTGGTAGCAATATTGGTGGTGAAAAGTGTTGGGATATTCTGGATAATTATGAAGATGGAGCCAATGAAATTCACTGAAGGACTTGATGTGGGGTGACAGATGAAGAAAGCAAAGGATGATTCCTGTGATAAATGGCCTGAGCAACTGAAAGGCCAGAGTTGCCATCTACTGAGATGGAGAGGGCTGCAGATAGGGTTGTGGAAGTGGGAATCAGGTATTAGGGCATCCTCTTCCCCTGAAGGAAATGGCCATTAGAAGAGGAACAACAACAGTATCAGGTATTAGGGCATCCTCTTCCCCTGAAGGAAATGGCCATTAGAAGAGGAACAACAACAAGGAAGGAACAACAATAAGGAAGTGGTATCCTGGCTCGTTTATGCCATTTGCAGTCTGTCTCTGTCAGTGGCCCAAAGACACCTTCCAAGATGGTAACCTCATGAACTTAGAAATGAAAAATGATTGTGTGCTAGAGCTGGAGGAAGATTAAACATTCCCAGTCACTCATATTTATTATAGATTATCATCTCATTTATTTAAGTCCTACTTGAAATTTTTTTTTTTTTTTTTTTTTGCCTTTAATGAGTTTCATAAATTCGCTATTTGGACAATTGATGTTCTGTAGCACTTCTATTTATTAAAAAAATTCTCCCCTCGTGATTGTTCTTTGCTCCATTAAAACCCATTCAATTCATTAAAAAAAATTTTTTTTAGTGGCTGGCCTGTGCGGGTATCTGCACCCTTGACCTTGGTGTTATCAGTACCCCACTCTCCTGAGTGGGCTAACTGGCCAGCCCTAGAGTGCATTTCTTATTCTACAGTTCTTGGATATCATGAATCCATGCTGTCATAGGCATACCCTTCCTTATTTTATTTATTTTTGTTTTTATTTCTTCCCTTCCTTATTTTAGACTTTGACTTTTTCCTATCTCAATTTCTATTTATAATCATATCTGATTAATCCTTCATGTATATGTATATGTAATATTGTTTAATTCTCACAAAAATCTCTGTGAGGTAGTTAGGACAGATATCACCCTAATTTAATAGACAAGGAAAACAAAGGGAGAGATAAATTAGTGACAAAACTCAGAGCCCAAATACAGCATATCTTCTGACTCCTCATACAGGGTGTTTTCCATTGACCACTCTGTTTCTTATTTCCTTCATTATTTTATTTGTCCTTCTCTGGATACTGTCAGTCTGGTTTGTCCTCAAGATTAGATGCCAGAACGACTTACCACTTTCTCTAAGGAGATTTTTAAAGTAAGTGCAAGATAATGCTTCACGATTTCCTGGTTTACTTCTAATAGTTTTTATAATAATGTTCAAAATTTCTTTTTACGCTTATTTTTTGTTTATTTGATTTAGCAATTTCAGGAACAGCAGGATTAATATTTTAATAAAATAGTTTGCACTGGCTACTTAATTAGTCTTCTGGTCATAATGAATTCTCTTGAATACAACAAATGTAATCTAAGTTATTTCCGTCTAAATTACCTTTTACTTGTATACAATAAAGTTTATTTGTAACTTTTCTGTCTATTTGCATAGCCATGTGAAGTTTTCCTGTAGATCTTCCTGCCAACTTGGCATCAAACTATTCACAAGTGTTTATTTCACTTCCATAATTATTAAGCTGTTGGAGTCTCTAATAAAGGACAATTTCACTGACCAAGACAAGCAATTGTTTTTCCAGAGCAAACATAATGATATCTACTCTCTGAAAGTGTCTTTTTTTTCCTTTTTGGTGGCTGGCTGTTATGGAGATCCTAGCCCTGAACCCTGGTGTCATCAGCACCACACTCTAATCAAATGAGCTAATCGGTCAGCCTCTGAATGTCTGGCGGGGATCTGAACCCTTCACCTTGGTGTTGTGACACCGTACTCTTAACCGATAGAGCTAACTGGCCAGCCCTAAAAGTCTTTTAATATATAATAAATATGTAAGTCAAGGGAGAAACAATCTGATTTTTCAAAGATCTTTTACAAAGTGTCACACCAAAAATTAGTAACATGAAAAGAAAAAAAATTCACCATAGCATAGAGGAACAGTTTATGTCAGACAATGAAATTAAAGATTGAAAACAAATAGTAGGTGTATAACGACATATTTTGACAAATACAATCGAAATTTTTTCTATAAATAGTTTGACCAAGTTGGTACAGAAGTCTCCAAGTTACAATGCCATGCTTCACTTCCCTTTTCCTGTTTCTCTGGCATCCCTCTTCCACTGTGGGCCAACTGTCTGACCTCCTGGAACTCTTTCTAGTGTAGTCTTTTCATTTGTTTTCACACAACTGAAACTTGGCTTTCTTGTACCTGTACTCCAGACTTTCTTTTCTGCCTTAGCTCACTCTCTTCCCTTTCTTGGAAGGTCTTCATGTCTTATTAAAAGTTAAACTTCTAGAAAGACTTGCTGATTTCCCAGCCAAGGTGCTCTCATTGATTCCACAACACTTTGTATGATCTTTTGTCCCATTCTTTATTCCGCCTACTGGATTGTCAACCTCTTCTGGACAGCAATTTGTTTTCCCAACACACTTAGTATGGCGTCTCAAAATCTTTTCTGTTTACTCAAATTAGGGCAAATCACCTAGAAGTTAGCCTTCCGATACCCGACTCCATGACTACTCTGTCTACTGTCTGTCTCTGGCCATTCGCTTTCCCATCCACTTATAAATTCTTTAAAAGCAATTGAGTGTGTGCCATATTCAGCGTGATGTATGTTATTAAAATACTAAAAGGAAAAGTGGCAGGAGCACATTTCAGGCACTCTGCCAAAGATGAGTCGGACTCTGGAAGCAAAAAATTCGGGCTACCATTTAGGGAGGTGTGATGAGGGAACATCTGTATTTCGTTCAACTTGAAAGCCCATTGGGCCACCTACATTTTATTTAGTTTTGGTAATCTCGGTCACGTGCGCCAACTTCGCAGGCTTAGTGGTGGTTACGTGCGTACACGTCATAATCACTTCTCAATTCCTTGCAAACTTTGGGTTTCTCTGCAGCTCGCGGGGGGCGGAGAGTACCCCCCTGCCACGCCCAGCCGGCAGCCCGCCCCGCCTCCCCAGCCCCGGCGGCGGCGCACGGGGTGCTGGGAGTCGTAGTCCCGGCTGTCAGCGGCCGGAAGGACGAAAAGGCAGGCGAGTCCAGCCCGCCCTCTGGCTGCGGGAGATCACGTTCCTTAGATGCTCCCTTTAGTTCTCTCGGGCGGAGACTTCAGCGAGCACGGTTGGGTTTGACTGTGCCACCGTCTCTCTTTTGGGTTTCAGTAACGTTTTCCTCTTGCTGCCCTTNGGCTACCATTTAGGGAGGTGTGATGAGGGAACATCTGTATTTCGTTCAACTTGAAAGCCCATTGGGCCACCTACATTTTATTTAGTTTTGGTAATCTCGGTCACGTGCGCCAACTTCGCAGGCTTAGTGGTGGTTACGTGCGTACACGTCATAATCACTTCTCAATTCCTTGCAAACTTTGGGTTTCTCTGCAGCTCGCAGGGGGCGGAGAGTAACCCCCTGCCACGCCCAGCCGGCAGCCCGCCCCGCCTCCCCAGCCCCGGCGGCGGCGCACGGGGTGCTGGGAGTCGTAGTCCCGGCTGTCAGCGCCCGGAAGGACGAAAGGGCAGGCGAGTCCAGCCCGCCCTCTGGCTGCGGGAGATCACGTTCCCTAGATGCTCCCTTTAGTTCTCTCGGGCGGAGACTTCAGCGAGCACGGTTGGGTTTGACTGTGCCACCGTCTCTCTTTTGGGTTTCAGTAACGTTTTCCTCTTGCTGCCCTTGTACGGAGCTCAAGATGGCGGCCTCCTGGTCGCACTTGGTTACCCTGCGCTCCTTAGTGCAGAGCCGGCTGAGAGTGAGGTGTGTTGGGTGCGGGGCCTGGGCTGCAGCTCTCGCTCCTCCGGCCACCGCCTTTGGGAAGCCCCTTTGGAAAGGTCAGTGACGGTGCCATGAGTAGGTCGAGCCGACTGTGCATATAACTGGAGAAACCTCTGGTCACCCGCCTTCCCAGATCTTTCCCGGCTACCTCCTGGTTTCATGGTTTTTCTGAGCTAAGGGCCCTTTGAGAGGAATTTCTGTTTCTCTTGCCCTTTTATACTGCCTACCTACGAAGGATCCCTGAGTACTGAGGGAGCTGGCCCAGAATGACTTTCATTTTGTGGGTCAGAGGTCGATTCAGAGTTTGTTCCCTCCTAGACTTTAGAGAGTTGAGATCTGGTGAGCCCAGGTGTGGAAGTGTCTGGCTTGAAGGGATCCAAGTGTGTGGTTGGGGCCCGGAAATCCTTACACTCTGCCTTCCCAAGCTCTCTGGGCTGGTGACAGGGCACCGGTTTATGAGCCACACCTGGGTCTCATGCAGGTCCCGCTCGCTCTTGGGATTCTGAGAGCGCAGATTCACGTGCATTCTCAGATTGAGGGATCGATTCTTGGTGTTCTTTTCAGGTTACCAGAGGCATCGGAGGGCGTATTTTGTCACCGGGCTTTCTTCATCCATCTATCCATCCATTCATTCGTTAATTCAGTTGTTACGTGTTCATGAGTGAATATATATTTTGAGTAACCAAGCCCACAAGAGCGCTAATTACTCCTTTGTTCACATACTCGCGCTAAACTACGTGTTACTCAAAGGCAAGGACCTTGTGTCATTTCCTCAGCACTTAGCACAGTGGTATCTGATGGGCAGATATGAGTTATGAATGAATGAATGAAGTTTTTCTTATTGTGGCTTCCACCCATACTATGGCTTTCCTTTTTCTCTTTTTCAAGCACCCTTCTTACATACCTTAATAATTTTCTGTACCTTAACAAACTATATATAACTTACTAAACTGATTCTCATTGGCTAATTTAGCTAAAAATGGAACAATCTCTGACCATTATCATCAATGTAGCTGAACTTAAAATTAGAACTATGATTAGGTCATCTTAGGAAAAACTGCAAAAATCAGCATAATGCACTTAATGTATAATGGAATATTTTGGTAGTATAAACTGTGGATCATAATATAAATTTTATTTTATTTTACTTTTTGGCATAGTCAATAAAAGCAAGTGATACAAATTTCAAAATGTGTAAGAAGGAATATGGTGAAATGTAAGACTCTCTTTTATTGCTAACCCTTAGCTGCTTAATTTTCCTCCCCAGAGGCAACCTCTAAATACGAGTTTCTTATGTATTCTTGCAGAGACATTGTGTTTATGTACAAGCATATATGAAGGCACAAACAAAAAAAGTTTGTGGGAAAATTGAATTAAAAGATAATATGAATATTTCCATGAACTTTTTGAAGATCGCTCCTATGTATATATATGCATATATATCTGTATTAACAAGATAGAAGTGGTAACATACTATACACATTGTTTTGTGTATAGAACAGTTAATTCTATTAACTGTTAATTTCTTTTTTTTCATTTAGTATATCTTGGAGATCATTCCATATCAATATGTATAGAACTGCCTTGTGTCTTAAATTGTTATAATAATATTCCCTTCTGTGCATGTGCTATAATTTATGAAAATTAACTTGATTTAAGGAACATCGTTATAATAACATAAGATTTACTGAATGCTTATTCTGTGTCATGCAATATGCTAAGTTCCTTTTGCATGTATTATCTCATTTAGTTGTCATCCTCATTTTGGGGATCATGAATGTTGCAGAAGTTATATGGCTAGTAAGTGGCAGAACTTGTGGGTTCAAGTAAAGGCTGTATTTGGACTTACATCTGATCCTAAGGGCTGTACTGTTAATCTAAACACATATTGCATCCTATACTCAAAATTTAGCCAGTTCTGGATGTGGAGATTTGATGAAAACGCAGTTAGGGTAGAGGTTGATTTAATTGTAACTAATGATGCTCCCTCCCACTCTTTAAGCAAAAGGAAAACTTAAGTCAAAATTTTGTTCTGTATTTGGATCCCCATTCTGGCTGGCTGCCAAAAAAAATACCACTGCTCAGTATTTAGAGTCTGATATACAGATTTTTCTCTTTCTTGATCTTTTTTTGGGATGTTTACTGTTTACATTTCTATTTTATCTCCTTTTTTTCATTTTTGGACATTTCTTAGTATATGGTGTAATGTGAGTGAAGCATTGGCTTAAAATTAAACAAAGGAAGGAAACAGATACAGGAAAGGATGAGGGGAAAGAAGAGCATGTTCTTAACTTTGTTTTTATGCCTTATCTTACCTTTAATGCCTGAGCTCTAAGACAGTTTGGAACTGGAACTATGAGAACATTAGGGATTCTAACATGCTGTTATCCAAATCACTTACCTGATTGCCTAACTTTAAACTTCTTGTACAACATTATGAATTCCATTTTTGGGGATATGTGTATTTCCACTAGTAAGGTTATTAAACAATTGAAAATGAAATTTAGTATCATGCTAAATATATATGCTCTCTTTTAATTTTGCTCCCTCTTTTAGGTCTAAATGTATCTTCATTTAATAGAATAATTAGTTTTCAATCTCTTTGAAGATTGATAGTTAGGGGAAGCATTTTATTAGAAATTAGAGTAGCCATGTTGTTTATATATATATTTTGTTGTTGTTGTGTAGAGTAGCCATGTTAGTGGAAAACACCTCAAAATTGCTAATTCAGTTGACACCTTATGTTAAGTGTGATGGGGGGAAAGTGAATGAAACTGGGTCCCAGCCCTTGAATAGCTCAATCTTGAAAGGTAGATGGAATTATGGTAGCTAACATTTATTTGATGAGCCCTTTCTATGCTCTAGACAGTTTGCTAGCAGTTTCTTTCTTTCTCATGATTTAATTAAAACCCTATAAAATTATCTTTTTTTTATAGATGAATAAACAGACATAGCCACCCACCTGGAATTTGAACCCAGGCATTTTTGCTTCAGAACCACAAACTTAATCACTGTGCTATACTAGCTCCTTAATATAACAATGAACATTAATAACACATACCAGGGCTGGCCCATGGCTCACTTGGGAGAGTGTGGTGCTGATAACACCAAGGCCATGGG
>NW_007737933.1:11011-12327 GCF_000696425.1 Galeopterus variegatus | reverse complement strand
GTGCTTCCCAAGCGGCGCACTACCACAGTGCGCCACTGGGCTGGCCCAATTACCAGTCATCTTTTAAAAGAAAAAAATAAATAACATATACCATCATCCAGGCAGGTTTATCTGAAGTGTAGTAGGACTATACAAGGGTACTTCAAAAAGTTTGTGGAACAATGGAATTAAACAATAATACAAATCCTTTCATGAACTTTTTGAAGACCCCTGGTAGAGAAGGAAGCAGCTCTGTTTGGGGAGGGGAGGGGTTTTTTTTTGTTTTGTGTTTAGCAAAAGTGTAAAAGTGAGCTGCTCTGGCCTTTATTGATTTATGGTCCCTGAAAGAGGGCAGCTAGAGATGAAGCTGGGAAGGTGGGCTGCGATCTGGTTGGAAAGAGTCCTTTATATTATGTGAAGATGTCTAAATTCAGGGGTATGCTGGTGGATGTTTCTTTTTTTGGTGGCTGATCCGTACAGGGTTTGAACCCTGGACCTTGGTGTTATCAGCACCATGCTCTAACTGAGCTAATAGGCTAGCCCCCTAAGAAGAAAAATGATCAGATTGTTTTAGCATGATTTTTTTTCTTTTTTTTTTTTCTTTTTGAGACCGGCCGCACTGCGCTCAGCCAGTGAGCATACAGGTCATCCCTATATAGGATCAGAACCCACAGTGGGAGCGCTGCTGCGCTCCCAGCGCCGCACTCTCCCGGGTGCGCCACGTGCTCGGCCCCTTTAGCATGATTATTGTTGTAACTGCCTAAAGAAACGGATCAGGAATGCCTGATGGGGAAATACTGGAAGCTGGGTGATTAAGAGGAAGTTGAAGTACTGTGGTTCAGGGAAGAGTCGTTTAGGGCCGGAATTACTGCAGTGGTGAAGGAGAGCAGGGCAGCCGAGGGAGGGAGTTCAGAGACGCTTGTTAGGTAGAACTGCCTCTTCTGGGGACTGTCTGGTTAGCTCAGTTGTTTAGAGAGCATTGTGGATAACACCAAGGTAAAGGGTTTGTTTACCCTTACCAAACAGCCACCCTCCTCCCCCAAAATTGACACTCTTGGGCTAGATAAGGAAAGATGGGAGTTAAGATCAATTTAGGTCTACGTTGAGTAATTTAATCAAAGGAAACAAAAAATACAGAGAGGTGGGGCCAGAGACATCTTAGAGGGAAATTCAGTTTGGGGCTTGTTAAATTTGAGGTATTTATGATAGTTCTAGGTAGACAAGTTTAGTTAATTGTAGGATATGGGATCTGAGACTAAGCAAAGATATATGTATTAGGTGTCAACGAGAGCCATGAAAATGGAAGAATTAGCCTGGGAATATATGTAGGGTGAAAA
>NW_007737933.1:8753-10240 GCF_000696425.1 Galeopterus variegatus | reverse complement strand
AAAAAAAAAAGTTTATTTCATAGAGGCAAAGTAATATGAGGGTCATATTTTGTGATTTCTTTTTATTATAGTGTCCTTCTTTATAACAGTGTTTTATTTTTAGGTGTCTCTATTAATTGATTACATATTTATCTTTAACTTCATAATCTTTTCTTTACTACATGTATAGAGGAGATTAATCCCGGTTAGATATTAATGTGAGTAGAACTAACTCCTCCACCCATATGAACTGGTATAATTTATTATTAATACAGATTACTGGTTAAGAAGATGGTCTTTGGACTTACTTTTTATTACCCAATTAGATGAATACCTTTATGTGAAAGGCACTTCATGTTTCTTGGATTTCTATTAACATTATTACATTGAAAAAAGAGTATTCATACCTACTCCTGAGACTGATTAACTTCACGATAATAGATTGTTGTTTTGTTTTTGTCTTTGTTTTCTTTGGTGGCTGGCCAGTCCTGGTATCTGAACCCTTGACCTTGGTGTTATCAAGCACCACGCTCTACCAACTGAGCTAACTGGCCAGCCCCTTGAAATTTTTTTTTTTTTTACGATTTTAACATAGCTTATTACATAGGCATAGCTAGATAGCTAGCACCCTGTATGTAGTTCTAGGGTGGTGGGAGGGGCAGGTGCAGTAGGGTGGATCTAAGAGTACAACTGATAAAAAGAACCTTCAGTGGTCCAGAATGGATTATTGATCTATTGTATGTTAGCACTGCTTTATACTTCAAGAGCTTCATTCTCTTGGTTTAAGTAAATTATGAATATTTAAATGGGATATAACTACATTTTTGGATTTGTCTTTTCACAAAAAGAACCACAGAAACAATAGAGGTAAGGGTCTCGAAATTGGAAGTTCAGACTCAGTAATCAGTGCATTAATTAATATGATCTATAAATTCTCTAACAAAAAGTTATTTAGCTACTTTTCGACTATATCCAACACTTGTTTTCTTATGCCACTCATATGTTTCTCTGATATGTGACTAAGATTTGTCCTAGCTTCTCTCTTAAAAGCATTTTTCTATTGGCTGGCAGGTGCAGGGATCTGAACCCTTGGCCTTGGCGTTATCACACCATGCTCTAACCAGCTGAGCTAACTGGCCAGCCCTAAAAGCATTTTGGATGTTGGTTCTTACTGCTGTGTTTTGTCTGTTTTGCCTAGGGTCCCATTTCTACTCCTACCCTACTAGAGGTACCTGAGAGTTTAATCTCCAGAATCTCTTTCATAACCTCCTTTCACTGTCCTGCTCATCCCTTCTTATTTCTTCTTTTCATTCCTACCATTCCGGAAGCTACTCTACTAACATGTTCTGTATCCATACATTTGACCAGGTGGCAGTTTTCAGTAAGTTTTAAAGCCTGAGCACGTAATTCTTATAGTAGTTCCTTCATAGTTTCATAATGCAATTTATATCTTAAATGTAGCTTCTGTAGATTCCATTTAAAAATTCTCATTTATAGGGGGCTAGCTG
>NW_007737933.1:2643-7840 GCF_000696425.1 Galeopterus variegatus | reverse complement strand
TATCTTAAATGTAGCTTCTGTAGATTCCATTTAAAAATTCTCATTTATAGGGGGCTAGCTGGTTAGTTCCCTTCGGAGAATGTGGTGCTGGTAACATTGGGTCAAGGGGTTGGATCCCCTTACTGGCCAGCTGCCCCCCCTCAAAAAAGTAAAAATTTTCATGTATAGGGGCTGGACTGTAGCTCACTTGGGAGAGTGTGGTGCTGACAACACCAAGTCAAGGGTTAAATCCCCTTACCGGTCATCTTTTGAAAAAAAAATTTTTTTTCATATATATATATATGTGCAAGTGTATAAAATTTAAAACAAACTAATGTAACAAATAGATCAGTTATTTTTCTTTATCTTTTGAAAGAAAATAGATCCCTTAGATCTCATTAAATAGTGTGTGAACAGAGTGAATATTAAGGAGTTACTCAGTATGCTGGGCCATGCCTATAATTACTTTAAAATAGCTTTATTCAGATTTTTAGGCAGCATTTTACTGATTTGTTATCATGAAATTTAAAGTACTATTCTTTTCCTTTTGTAAAGTTATACATATTGGCACATTTAAGATTAACTAGCTTCTAAAGGAAAAGAATGATAACCGGCAAGCGTTTAGTTTTAATTTTCATAATTTTTCTATTTAAATCAAAAGCATCCTTTTAAAGCCCCGAAATCAGCCTTTTATAAATAAAGTAAATCATCTTGTGATGCATTCCTTGATGATGGCTTACGTTGTTTTCCCAGAGAAAGAGTTTAATTAAGATTTGATTTTCTTCTATTCTGTACTTTGTTTATTCATCACTGAATCAAACATAGGTCTTTAATGTCACTGATAAGTCTGACTTTTTGGGTCGTTGATGACCATTGCAGTTTTCAAAAAAGCAGCTGAATATTTCTCTTTTGGGTGTGATTAGAACACAATAGAGCATAAATGGGCTGCCTATGACCTTAGCATGGGCTCCTGTTATTGCAGGAGGAATTTCTGGTCAGTGGCCACTGTTTACAGTTTGCTAAAAATCAACACAAATGTACAAATAGCTCATGAATAATTGTGAACACAGTATTTGAATGGATGTTTAATAAATATGCATTAAAAATCTAATTACAGTAATGAAGTTTACAGCTGAAATTTTAATCCAGCCCTTTAGAAATATTAAACGTGCTTTTCCTGATTGTGCATTTTTTCTCACAGCAGTTGGGTAAACATTTTAAACTGGAAATCTAAATTCCTTATATAGTTTTGATTTCATTTAACTAAGCATGTATTCTTTTTGGCAACAGTCTTCATTCCCTTTGTGAAGAAGTGAAGCTCCTATTATATTCCATAACTATGACTTTGAAGAATTACGGTCAGTTCTGTTTTAGAACTAGTGAACATACGGGATACCAGATGAGTAATAAAACATGACCTGGAAGGACTAGATTGTGATTTTGGTTTCATTCTGTACTACTGATCAGTCATTTAATTTGATATTTCCATTTCTTCATCTGTAGTATGAGTCAGATTTATTAATAATTAATTAATTAATTAATTAATTATCCTAACTCTACCTTCTTTGCAGATCATTTATGAGGCTTAAATAGGTCATTAGATGGGAAAAGTCTCTTTGAAAATTATAAGAATTGTTACATGAATGTGTGGCCATGACAGGAATAATTGAAAAATTAATACTGAAATGCCAGAGACCGTGGATTCTAGCCAATAAGTAGAAGTAGAATGAACTCAACTCTACACAGAATTATGAAAGATAGTTTAATTCTGGAGAAAAGGCTTACTTATATTAACAATGGCAAAGGGCTCAGTCTGATTTCAGTGCTTTGAGTTCTAGAAAATGTAGTTTTGATTTTTCTAAGATTGTGCAAAGGGCATGTGTAGATAACCAGGAATGGTTTTTTTCTCCTGGACTTAACCACCTTTTTTTCTCTGGATACTCTGAATGCCTTTTTTTTTTTTTTTTTTTTAGGAATTATGAATTATTGCTTTCAGCATAATGTTTCAGAGAAAACTGTTAACATTTAATCTATAGTATGCAGATAAATCACTAAGGTAAACTACCTTTATTTAGTAAGAAATGGATACTATTTTCAGGAGGAATTAGAGTAGTTGTGAATTATTTGTTGTGCAGCAAGATATAAAGATAACATTTCATAAAATCATAGTTTTAGAGCTGAAGAGTCATTGTTTGACTCTGGGTCATGGAGTCAAACAATGTTAGATAGGCATGTAGTTTCTGCCTTAACCATTTCTTTTTTTTTTTTTTTTTTCCTTTTTGTCTTTTTTTCGTGACCAGCAACGGATCGCAGCCCTCAGTGTCGCACCCGTACCGGACTGGGACCGGCCACGGGATCGCAACCCTTTGGTGTTGTGTTGCTCCCGCCGCCGGTCTGTATGTGGGATCCGAACCCTCGGCGGGAGCGCCACCGTGCTTCCCAAGCGGCGCACTACAGCAGTGCGCCACCAGGCCAGCCCTGCCTTAACCATTTCTTTTTGAGGAACTATTAATTCTGGGGTAGTCCTAACTGTGAGAAAACTAAGTAGGCTGAAAGTAGAGCTTTTCTGTAACTTCTCCCCATTCATATTGAATCTTTCCCCAGGTCCAACATAATAACTCTGGTCCTGATTCCATGTATGACACCTCTTTCAACATATCAAGACTAATAATGTCTCACTCAGTTATTAACTCATTTACTTGTTTATTTATTAAATTATTGGCTGCCACTGTGTCCCAATTCCATTTGATAACCTTTAAAACATTAGGCTTATCTACCATTCATTCATTCATTCCCCAAATATTGGTGCCATATGTGCTAGACACAAGGTGCTGGATGTATATGTCTCTTCTCAATGTCAGCAGTTCTTTGTCCTGTCAGTCAAGTTTCACAACATGGTTTCTAGATCCTTAAACTCCTTCCCTTCTTGAAATTACAATCTACTTTCTGAATGTCACTCTGAAAATGTGGCCCCCATATCTCAATACATTCCTTCAGATACAGTCTGGCTGGTGCAGTGTTGTAAGTTACATTTTCTGTATCCTGTTGCAATATCTTTTGGTGACCAGGCCATGTTCATGTCTCACCTTAAGACTCCTAGAGATACTAAGATAGGTCTTTCCAGTTTGTATGTGATTATTTTTTACATTTAAAAAACAGTTATTTTTAATTATAAAAATTCTGCATGTGCATAGTAGAAAATGCAGGAATGACAACTTCTATTAACTTTGATTTTTTGAAGTATACGTGTTATTAAGATAAAAACAAAACAAAATATACTTGTTATTGCAATATACTATTCATTGAGAAAAGTGCACAAATAATAAATGTAAAACCCACAGAGAATAGATCTGTGTAAATACAACCTAAATCAAGAAATACTCATGGAACATCTATAGTGTCCAGAGACTTCCCTTGTGTACCCTCTAAGTTACCAGCCCTTTACCTGCAATGGTAATTAACATCCTGATTTATATTGCTATTGATTTGTTTTGCCTGTTTTTGAATTTTATATAAATAGAATCATGACTCTGGCTTATTTCATTCAACATTATGTTTGTAAGATTCATCAATTTTTTTATGTGTAGGGATAGTTAGTTAATTTTTTAAATATAATATGACTTTGTATACCACAATTATTTTTTTGGCAGCTGGCTGGTACAGGGATCTGAATCCTTGACCTTGGTGTTATAACATCATGCTCTAACCAGCTAGGTTAATCAGCCAGCCCCTATACCACAATTTTTTAATTCATTTGGGATTGTTTCTAATTATTTGCTACTACTATTCCTAGTACTACTGCTAATATGTTTGTACATGTATTTTGGTGTGCATATGTGTGCTTTCTGTTAGGCAGATACCTGAGAATAGAATTATTGAATCATACAATATATATTCAGCTTTAGTAGATACGGCCAGTTTTCCAAAATGGTTATATCAATTTATATTTCCACTAGCAGTGCATGAGATTTCAGTTATCATGCATTCTCACTAACACTTGGTATTCTTTTTAATTTTAGTCACTCTAGTAAATGGATACTGATATCTCATTGTGGTTTTATTTTGCCTTTCCCTGATGAATAATGAGGTTGTGCACCTTTTCATATATTTATTGGACTTTTGGATAGGCTCTTTTGTGACCGGCCTTTTGGAGTCTTTTATCCATTTTCCTATTGCACTCTCTGTCCATTTCTTAATAAATCATAGGGGTTCCTTATATATTCTCACATATTCTTGATATGAATCTGTTGTCAGATATGTAGATTCCACGTATTTTCTCCCAGTCTGTGGCTTGCTTTTTCATTTTTTTAATGGTGTCTTTTCATGAACAGAATTTCTAAATTTTAATGTAGTTCAATTTACCAATCTTTTTTTGTGTCCTGTTTAAGAAATCTTTACTTATCTCAGGATCATGAAGGTGTTTGTTTATTATAGAAGCTTTATTGTTTTACCTTTTGTATTTAGATCTATGATTCACCTGGAATTAATTTTTGTGTATGATATTAGGTTGGGATCAAGATGCATTTTTGTCAGGGATATCCAATTGACCCAGGAACGTTATTGAAATAGAGCATCTTTTTCTGGGCTATTGCAATGCCACTTTTGACATCAATCAAATGACCATATATATGTGGACTTCTGTTTTGTTCCATTGGTCTGTTCTTGTGCCAATACTGCACTGTCCTAATTCTGTAGCTTTACATTAAGTCTCAATATCTGGTTGTATAAGTCCTCCAACTTTGTTCTTTTTCTAGATTGACTAGAACTGAGCTATTTGATACCATAGCCACTGAGCACTTGAAATTTGTAATGTGACTGAATAATTTTTTTTTTTTTGTCCTTTTTGAGACTGGCCGCACTGCGCTCAGCCAGTGAGCGCTGTAAGCACACCGGTCATCCCTATATAGGATCCGATCCCGCGGCAGGAGCGCTGCTGCGCTCCCAGCGCTGCACTCTCCCGAGTGCGCCACGAGCTCAGCCCATATTTTAAATTTAATTTTAATTGACTCAAATACAGTCACATGCTGCATAATGACGTTTCAGTCAACAGTGGACCACCTATAGGTTGGTGGTCAGAGCAATAGGCTATACCATATAGCTCAGGTGTGTAGTATGCTATACCGTCTAGGTTTGTGTAAGTGCACCCTATGATGTTTGCACAGTGATGAAATTGCTTAATAACACATTTGTCAGAACATATCTCTGTCGTTAAGTGACA
>NW_007737933.1:0-211 GCF_000696425.1 Galeopterus variegatus | reverse complement strand
GTTTGAGGAACCTCCATACCATTTTCCATAATGGCTGCACCATTTTGCAGTCCCACCAACAATGTATGAGAGTTCCTTTTTTTCTGCAACCTTGCCAGCATTTATCATTCACAGTCTCTTGGATATTGGCCATCCTAACTGGGGTGAGACGGTATCTCAATGTAGTTTTGATTTGCATTTCCCGGATGCTGAGTGATGTTGAGCATTTTTT
>NW_007737932.1:43958-48496 GCF_000696425.1 Galeopterus variegatus | reverse complement strand
AATACACTGTATAACTATATCTATATCTTTTCAATCAGAAACCAAAATTAATCAAAGTTCACCAAGTCATTTACTGAAGGAAGGGGGGCCCTGCTCACCCTGGGGAAGACAGGACTGTGTTCACAGTGTGGCAAGCGGCTGACCCACGGACGCAAGGATGCCTGCTGTATAAGACAGTGACACAACCCCATCAAAACTGGTGTGCCTGCATGAATGCATGGCTGCAAACTTCTACAAAAACGAACATGGGAGAATATAAATGTGTACTGTATATTTTTTTAATTTTCTGTATATTATGATTGGACATCTTAAAAACCTCTGTTTGGGAAGATACTGCCTCTCCCGGGGCTAGCCAGTTCCTAGAGGTAGCAGACGGCCAGCCGGGAGTGTGCCTGTGATCTGCAGACTCGCCAGTCTGAGCCAGACCTCGTCTCTCAGGCCCTGCACCCCAAGAGACAACATTATCTGCCTCAAACCCTCCACGGCCAGCAACCAGGCAACTGGGGACCTCTCCAACAGCTTAGAGCCCACTGAAATTGTTCAAACTAGCCAGTTCTAAACCATTTACTCTGCCCTGCCCTGCCTTTCCTGTGGAAACCAAAATAAAGTATCTGGACTGTCCTCTGTCACCAACATGCAGGAGTGTATACCAATACATCCAAAGGTACCATGTCAGGTATCAGGTGCTGTCCCACTGCACAATGTCATGTCTGGTGCTTGGTCAGCACTGAATACGTATTTGCTCGGTGCATTCTGTAGGAGACAGCGATCAATTGGTGGTGAACGTGTAGAGAAATGATATGATTACATCTATGCTTCATTGAAATCACTCACTGGGTAGGCAGACTTGATGTTGTAGATAGTGCAAGCAGAAAGACCAGAATATCTTTTAACATTTACAGTTGATTCTCATTATTTGCAGATTTCAAATGTATGAATTTAACTACTCTCCAACATTTATTTATAACACCTAAATCAATATTTGCAGCACTTTCAAGGTCATTCATGGACATATGCAGAATGGTGAAAAATTAGAGTCACCAACACACATGTTAACTGCTGGTATTGAATAAGGCAACATTCTGCTTTCTCGTTTCAGTTCTTTTACAATAAACAAGTGGTTTGGGTTTTATTTCATGGTCTATTTAGTGCCACATTTTTCAGGTGTTTGTGCGTTTTGATGGTGATAGCTCTGAAGTACTGTACAGGGTTCCTAAGTGCAAGAACGCTGTGATGTGCCTGGTGTGGATGTTTCAGGCATGAGTTATAGGGCTGTAAGCTGTGAGTTCTGTGTTAATGAATCAACAGTGTATAAGGTGTTTTTAAACAAAAACACACATAAAAAAATTTATGTATCGATGAGTTGACAAAAATGTTGTGACCAGAGGCTTGCGGGAGCCTCACTCCATATTTCCCCCAGTAGCAATGGTCCGATACGCATGAGTTCAGTGTTCAGGGTGGTGTTTAAGAACATAACTATCGTGAATCACAATAATAGATTGTACGGCCATCTGAATGTTTCATCAGTTATTTTTATTTGGAAATCTTGCAACACCACCTATGGACAGTGAAAAGGGTCAGAAAGCAAGTTAACAAACACCAGGTCTGCAAATAGCCTCCCACTCAAGGATGACTTCAAACTATGACAGGTGGGAGGCAGGATGCTAAGGGAAACATGTGCCATCAGTGAAACAGATAAGATTGCCAGGTCTCAGAGGAAGAGCTTGTAATTGAAAAACTTTTTTACTGAGACCAGAAGACTTTTAAAAAAAAAAATCTTCCGTGTCCCCAAGTCACATTAAAGACATGGTCTCTGAAATAAATCCATAAAGAGAGGACAGACTGAGAAAATTTTAAAGATGCAGAATGAGATTGATAAAGTAGGAAAGTTATGCAAGTAAACCCAAAACACAAAATACAACAGGAAGAATTAGAGCACAAAGATAGTAGAAAATGAAGAATAAAATTTGCCAGCAGAGTAAATAATGTGAGCAACAAACCTGATTAAATCTCCCAGAGTGCACAAGTCTCCCAGGACAAAAATGTAAAATTTACAAATGACTACAGAGTCTGTAAATGATACGCAGAAAACAGAGATGCAACCAAAGAATTACAATGACAAATAAACAGCAAAAATGAAACACATCATTTAAGAAAATTTTCCATAGCTAACAGAACATCGAATTATGCAGATTAAAAAGCTCCACACTGTTCTAAGAAAAATACCAATGACAAAAAAGATTTATATCTAGACCCTTCCTAACAAAAAAATATGAAACACCTAAAAAAGAACAAACAAAAAAACTAATATGCAACAGAAGAGAAAAATGTTCTATTCTGAAAATTTTATGAATTTTATGTTAAGATGTATTGTAGCCAACTGAAAAAGGACACAGAATTAAGAATTTGTGAAAAGAAAGTTATGTTCTAAAAGGACTAGTGATAAACAGCACTGAAAAAGTGAAGTGCCAAGACAGTCCTGCATGACTGTGTCCATTCTGAACACAAAAGCCCAGATCAAAAGTTATTCTTAAAAAAGAATATATATGGCATAAAAATACCGATGCAATAATATTTATGCATTAATAATAACTTAGGTCTAGATTTAAAACTACGTATCATATATCATATCATTAGTAAACTGTATTATATTAATTATATTAGCAAATTATTACATTATATTATTTTATGTTATATTATATATTATATTATATTATGAAATAAAATAAGAAGAACTGCATGGGAAAGGAAAAAAGGAAACTCGAAAGCTTATAGAGTCCTCGCCTTAAGTAGGATGAATAATACAGTACCATTTTGTTCCTCGCTGTGACATTAGAGACATTTGACTCTAGAAGACTTTTTCTGAAAATAACCGTATTAGTCTGAGTAAGCAACTAGTTGCTATGGCAAAATCACAGTGGCTTGGCACAGCAGAGGTTTAAGGCCCAGGGCAGATCTTCTGCATGGATGGCTGTTCTCGGGAATTTAGGCTTCTTCCAACACATGGTTCCACCACCTTGGAGACCTTTACTTCCGGCCATATAGAGGAAGAAAGAGTGTGCATGAGGAAGATTGTGCTGGCTATTTCATGATCAGAGTGGACACTCTACTGAGCAGTCACAGGTCACAGCTGGATATACGGCAGGAAGGAGAGTGTTGCTGCAAAATGTAGCTTTGAGCCCGGGAAAGAGAGAACTGGATACTGGTGAATAGTGGCTGTCTTTGTCACAATAATCAATACAGACATATTTACCTTCCAAAACACTAGGGAGGATAAAGGTGAAGAAAGTCTGGTCCACATAGCCAGAGACAGAAAGTGAAGAGAAGGGCAAGCTCCATAACCAGTAAGAGACTCATCGGGCCTTCTGCAGGGTGGGAGGACACAAAGAGAGAGCAGCGCAGTCCAAAGCCTGCACCCACTGCCACACAGGTGACTGGGGTCTTCCTGGACCAGCAGGCAGCCACACGACCACTGACTTCAAGTGCATGAGTCAGTGTAGCTGGTGCCATAAGGACAGAAGAATCATCCAGCTGAGCCCAACCTGAATTACCAACATGTGAATTGTGAACAAATAAATGGTAATTATATTAAATCACAAGTTTTGGGGAGGTTTATTGCACAATGATAGATAACCAATATCACTAGTTATATAGAATACTGATTGCAAAGCCATTTTGAAGAAGGTCTTTGTTGCCATGACAGAGTAACAGCAATCAGGTTTACTCTCCTTCCTTAAGTATGTACAAAGCCTGACGAAGTACATGAAGAAATTTTCAAACATTGGGCAACAAGCAGAGCAGGACAGTGATCCCTGAAAGAAGAGCAGTGAATGATATGAGCCCACAATTGTGTCAGCTGTCGCCTAGATGGAGTTTCCAGGCTGCCGTGCAGGGACGGCTGGTGTTGGAAGTGATCTCACAGCACTACTTTCATGGGATGTGATCCGGGCTTATGTCTCGACTTCCTGATGACTTTGCAAGCCTAGTTCTCCATCTTCCCTGGGAATGATCTGGGCTACCCAGGGTCCAGTCTATGAATTCCCTTTATGATTAGATCAGCCAGAGTAAGTTCTTTCACTTGGAATTAAGATTCTTGAGTCATAGAGGCTGAAAAAGTAGTTGATAAAATTAATTACCCATTCCTGAATTTAAAAATAAACAAATAAAAGTAAACTTTTAGAAAACTAAAAATAAAAAGTGGCTTGCTTAATGCAATATTGTATATTGTACTTAATAGCGAAACACAAAATATTTCTATTGAAATTAGGACAGAGCACAGGCAACAAAAGTGAAAGTAGATGAATGGAACTACATCAAACTAAAAAGCTTCTGCACAGCAAAGGAAACAATCAACAGAGCCAAGAGACAATTGGCAGAATGGAAAAAAATATTTGCAAACTCTTTATCCAACAAGGGATAAATATCCAAAATATCCAAGGAACTTAATTCAACAGGAAGAAAACAAATAATTTGATTTAAAAAGGGCAAATGACCTGAATAGACATTTCTTGAAAGACATAGAAATGGCCAGCAGGTAT
>NW_007737932.1:40847-43350 GCF_000696425.1 Galeopterus variegatus | reverse complement strand
CTACATCAAACTAAAAAGCTTCTGCACAGCAAAGGAAACAATCAACAGAGCCAAGAGACAACTGGCAGAATGGAAAAAAATATTTGCAAACTCTTTATCCAACAAGGGATAAATATCCAAAATATCCAAGGAACTTAATTCAACAGCAAGAAAACAAATAATTTGATCAAAAAAGGGCAAATGACCTGAATAGACATTTCTTGAAAGACATAGAAATGGCCAGCAGGTATATGAAAAAATGCTCAGCATCACTAATCATCAGAGAAATACACATCAAAACCACAATGAGATATCATCTCACTCCAGACTGGCTATTATCAAAAAGACAAAAAATAATAAATGCTGGTAAAGATGCAGAGAAAAGGGACTCTTATACACTGCTGGTTAGAATGTAAATTAGTACAGCCATTATGGAAAACAGTATGGGCTTTCCTCAAACAACTAAAAATAAAACTACCATATGATCCAACAATTCTTCTGCTGCATATTTATCCAAAGGAAAGGAAATCAGCATACTGAAGAGATATCTGCACCCCCATGTTTATTGCAGCACTATTCACAATAGCCAAGATATGGAATCAACCTGAGTGTCACAGGTGAATGGATAAAGAAAATGTGGTATATATGCACAATGGAATACTAGTTAGCCAGAAAAAAGACTGAAATACTGTTATTTATGGCAACATGGATGAGCCTGGAAAACATCATGTTAAGTGAAATAAGTCAGGCACAGAAAGGTAAATACTGCATGTATTCACTTATATGTGGGAGCTGCAAAAAAGGTGATTTTACAGAAGTAGAGATTAGAATTACGGTTACTAGAGGCTGGGAAGGGGAGGGTGGAGAGGAGATAGGGAGAGGTTGGTTAATGAATACAAAATTACAGCTAGATAGGAAAAACAAGCCCTCGTGGTCTACAGTAGTGGTAGGCATGTATAATTAACAATAACTTACTGTATGTTTTCAAATAGCTAGAAGAGAAGCTCAGATGCTCTCATCACAGGATTTTTGCGATGACAGATATGCTGATCACCCTGATTCAATCATCATGCATTGTATATATGTATTGAAATATAATTCTGTACCCCGTGAATAGGTACAGTTAATATGTGTCAATTAAAATGAATGGATTATAGATAAATAAATAAATAAAATGGAATCAGGACAGAGACCATGCCTGCTGTCACTGCAGTTCTCAGTGTGAGAACCTGTGCAATGAGGAAGCTGACCAGGAACAATGCAGACACGGAAAAGGAGAAAGGACAGGGCCAGGCCTGTGAACCAGATGCTCCATCTTCCCTGCAGAGAACACTTTGTTACTTTTCCACTCCTCAGTCATGAGACCCCCAGAGCACATGATTGCCCCATGACCCTGATAAAAGTAACTGAAAGAGATGGTTGGACTTAACCACCCTGATAAAATAAACAGAGATAAGAGGGGAACAGATACTGAGTTGCAAAAACCCTTCCCCAAGGCTTGTTCTTTATTTAAAACTTATTATCTACCCATTCTCTTTCTTTCCCTGTAATTGTAAAAACTAAGTTACAGGTTAACCTGGAGACCCCTTTGGGAGTCACACACAGGATGTTCCTGGAGCTGACCCCACCCCACAAGCACATGAAGATGTCAGAAATCATCAAGACAAGATGCTGACGTCCATTGAGGGACTGTTTCCTTTAAGAACCTTTCCCAGCTTCTCTCAGAGAGCAGCTTCTCTGCCATCTCCCTTATACATAAGTCTGTCTCTTTTAATACAGCTTGCTTGTCTTAAATTCTTCTGGGTGTTTTGTTCATTTCTATGACATTGTTACCCAAAAGCCTAATTAGGTAACAAACAGGAGGAGCAAATTACCATTATTTGCAGGTGATATGATTTTATCTGGAAAAGCCAACAGAATTAACTAAAAAAATCACTAGATATAGCACTATGGCTAATGTCTTGAATCCTGTGGACATCACCAATTGTAGCGCTCTTAATCCTGTTTGTGACACCAATTGTAAAATTAGGTGACCACGCTAGTCATCGGGCTCTTTTACCTGCTGGTAATCCTGCACCGACTGGGCTGATTGTTGAGCGAAGGCTGGGTCTGGAGCCCACAGACCCCTCAAGCCTGTTTACAAACCCTTCATATGCCAGGCTGGGTCAGTAGACCCCTCACATGCCAGGCTGGGTCACCAGACCCCTTACTTGCAGGTCTATGAGCTAAGTAACTGGCCAAAAGGTCCTTGGAGCCGTAGGTTGGAAAGCATGGCTGCACAGGGCAGATGCCCAAGGCAGATGCCCACCCACCTGCTTCACTAAAACTCCTTTCTCTCTCTCTCTCTCTCTCTCTGAAGAACACAAGAATAGCAACAAAACTAAAAAGATACATTGGCAGGCATGAGCACTAACTACACACACACACACACACACACACACACACAATTTGCTTACAAAGGACGTGCTAAAACCACACCCAACTGGACCTGAGGTGAGGGCCCTGACCAAACTATTCTATTTTC
>NW_007737932.1:23987-40421 GCF_000696425.1 Galeopterus variegatus | reverse complement strand
TCTCTCTCTCTCTCTCTCTCTCTCTGAAGAACACAAGAATAGCAACAAAACTAAAAAGATACATTGGCAGGCATGAGCACTAACTACACACACACACACACACACAATTTGCTTACAAAGGATGTGCTAAAACCACATCCAACTGGACCTGAGGTGAGGGCCTTGACCAAACTATTCTATTTTCCCAACACTAGATCCAACAGATAGTTGCATACATTAGCCAGCTAAAAAGAAAATATTAAAAAGTCAATGAACTTCCCTATGTATCAGCAGTAACTAATTCATGCCAGATTTGAAAAATAATACCTAGAAATAGTGTTAGTAAGAAATATATAAGATCTGTATTAAATTTATAAATCTATAAATCTATAAATATAAAATTGAGAAACTATAGATAATTATTGTTAATTATTTATCGAGGAATTATTGAATAACTGGAGACACAGACCATGCTCCTGATGTAAAACTTAATGTTGCAAACATCCACTTCTTCTTAAACTAATCTGTACTTGTAACTTTACTCAGAGCATGAAATATCTTGCAAATATTAAAATGATAAAAAGAGCATATTTTAAACGGAGAGAACATTGCCCAATTCATATTGTAAAGCCAGACAAACAATATATATGTATAACAATATATATGTATAACAATATATATNGAAATTGATTTAAGATTCAATGCAGACCCAATCAATATTCAAGCATTTGGGGGGGAAAGGGTACAAAGAGGACTCTGTAATTTACATGGAAATGGAAAGAATCATGAATAGTTACATCAGTTTTGAAAAAGAAGGAAGAAATCTTCTGCTATACTTGGTAGTATAGATCTGTACCACTATACATCAGGGTTTACAAACCTACAAGAATTAAGAGAGTGTTGGGACAATCTAAGGACTCACCAATGGACAGGTTTTAAAGAATAGAATCCAGAAATAGACCCACACATCTATGGGCACTTTGTTTATAACATTAGCTGATACTGCAGAAATGTGTAAAAAGGATAGTCTGTTTAACAAAATGTTCCTTGGTGAGTTGGAAGTCCATTCGGAAAGAGGTGAAATCTGACCCTTACCTCACACCATGCACAGCTGTCAACTCCTGATGGACAGCCAGTATCTCTAACTATGCAGCTTCTGTAGGAGATAACATAGGAGAATATCTTCACGATGACAAGTAGGGAAAGATTTATTCAAAAGGGTGTAAAAAGCACCAACAGTCAGGGGAAAAATTATCATTATGAGGGTGTTGCAGTTTGAATGGTGTTCCCTCAAATTCATGTCACCTGGGAACTAATTATGAGGTGTGATTGAATTGAAGATCTTTGGATGAAATCATCCTGAATGAGGCTGTGTCCTGGGTCCGATAGGCGTCCTTACATGACACAGAAAACAAGAGGAACAAACACAGACGTAGAGGAGACCACCATGCGAAGACAGAGAAACTATGACAGAGGGATGGGCCAGGCAAGGAGGGAGTCGAATACTGCAGTGATGTGTTTACAAAGCCGAGGAACGCCAAGGCATGCCAAGGAACGCCCAGAGCCACCAAAGCTACGAGAGATTCTCCCTTGGAATCTCCAGGGAACTCCTAACCTTCAGTACTGTGAAAGAATAAATTTCTGTTGTTCTAAGCCAACAAGTTCACAGTAATTTGTTACAGCAGCCCTAGGAACCTAATACAAAGGTTGAAAAGGCTGTCACGAACCATACTAAGATATCTGCCATACATATGTACATACATACACAGGGTATATTTTCCAGAACACATAAAAGCTTCTATAAACCAATAAAAAATGACATGAATCCAACAGAAAAGGGGGCAAGAAAATTAAATATACACTTCACAGAAGATGATATCCAATGGCCAATGAACCTATGAAATTTTTTTCAACTTCATTAATCATAAGGGAAGTGAAAATTAAAATTATAACAAAATAGTAAGATACTTCTCTGCACTCACCAGAAGAGCCGAGATTAAAAAGACTAATAATACCAAATATTGGTGAAAATGTTGAATACCTGCAATTCTCATGCTTGTGGGAATGGAAATTGGTATAACCAATTTGAAACCTGTTTGGTTATGTCTACTCCATAATTCAGCAATTTAAAAATTCCAATCAACTATGACAGAGGGATGGGCCAGGCAAGGAGGGAGTCGAATACTGCAGTGATGTGTTTACAAAGCCGAGGAACGCCAAGGCATGCCAAGGAACGCCCAGAGCCACCAAAGCTACGAGAGATTCTCCCTTGGAATCTCCAGGGAACTCCTAACCTTCAGTACTGTGAAAGAATAAATTTCTGTTGTTCTAAGCCAACAAGTTCACAGTAATTTGTTACAGCAGCCCTAGGAACCTAATACAAAGGTTGAAAAAGCTGTCACGAACCATACTAAGATATCTGCCATACATATGTACATACATACACAGGGTATATTTTCCAGAACGCATAAAAGCTTCTATAAACCAATAAAAAAAGACATGAATCCAACAGAAAAGGGGGCAAGAAAATTAAACATACACTTCACAGAAGATGATATCCAATGGCCAATGAACCTATGAAATTTTTTTCAACTTCATTAATCATAAGGGAAGTGAAAATTAAAATTATAACAAAATAGTAAGATACTTCTCTGCACTCACCAGAAGAGCCGAGATTAAAAAGACTAATAATACCAAATATTGGTGAAAATGTTGAATACCTGCAATTCTCATGCTTGTGGGAATGGAAATTGGTATAACCAATTTGAAACCTGTTTGGTTATGTCTACTCCATAATTCAGCAATTTAAAAATTCCAATCATTCATCTATCTGTCTCGGAAACATGTACATATATGTACCAAAAAATATATAAAAGAATGTTTATAGTAGCAATCTAGCCCAAAGCTGGAAAAACCCTAAATGTCCACCGATAGCAGAATAAACAAATAAATTGTAGTAAATTCACACAATGAAATCCCATACTACAAAAATACATGTGCACACAACAGCACGGATACATCTCACAAGCATAATTTCAGGTGGAAGCACGCACACAGTGTGAGTCCACTTCTGCAAGCAGCAGCACCCCTGGGGAGGAGGGATGCTGGTGGCGTTGCTGATGCCCTAGTTTTTGAGCTGGATGGTGCTTCTATGAATGCGTTCACTCTGTGATAACTCATTGAGCTGTATCTTTATAATGCATGCACAGTTTTAAAGTGTGTTATATTTTAATAAAAAATGTTAATTAAAAAGAATAGGAAAGTCATTTGTCAACAAATTAAGTTATAAAATCTTGTTGAGTTCTAGAGGAAAAAAGGTTAGATACCATTTCATACTATATAGTAAAATAAATTCCAATAAATTAAATAATCAAGTGTAAAAAATTCATGAAAAAAATATAGCAAATACACAATCTTGGTTGTGGGGGGTGAGATATGGAAGGTGATTTGATATGTGATCCTTAATGCACAACACTGAAAAACAAAAAGATCTCTGAAAGTGTATACAAATGTTTTATCTTTTTTATTTTTACTTTTTAATTTTTTTTAGTGCCAGCCAGTATGGGGAGCATACAAATGTCTTAAGTAACTATTTATAAAAACATACAAATGATAACTGAGAAAAATATTTATAATACTTAAGACAGTCTAAGAATATGCTTACTAATAAGATATCTTAAAGATTAATAATAGGCTTGAAGGAGAATTTTTTTTTAAATAAGAGTCTTAAACTTATGCAGGTGAATGACAATTCAAAGAATCCATTGGGGAGGTGAATTTTACATGGTGTAAATTTCTAGAGGCTGTTGGTGACTCTTGTTATTAGTAAGACAGAACTGCTGAAAATACATGAAATAAGACACATTAAATTGTAAAGTCATCACATTTTTATTTGTTCTTCAACATCGCCAAAAGTTGTATTCAAATCTTATTCAAAACAAAAAGTAAACCAGACCTTCCTTTACCAAGTAGAGCGATCTGTCTCTCTTCCACAGTCATGGAGAAGACAGAAACGAGATGCCAGGCTGCTCTGGCCCTCCTCTGAGGGTGCTTCTCTCTGACGGGTGGGGACAAGTCTGTGGGATGGAGGACACGTGTCCACCTAGTGTCCACCTGGTGCCCATTTGAAGCCCCCTCCCTGCAGAGCCTCTTTCTGGGGCCTTTGTGGCCTCTTCCCAGGTCCTTTCTCCTGTAAGTGGGCACGTGGCAGACATGAGCCCCTGCTAGGCTGAGAAGGAGGCCACAGGTGGCAGTTTGGGGGAGGCACAGAGCTCGGACCTGCAAGTGAGGTCCATCCAGTGGGGTGGAGCCTGAGGCGGGAAGGGAAGGCCGGCCGGCCCTACAGCACTCACCCTTCCTGGCTCAGAAATTTCAGGATCTGACTTCCAGCCTGGCTTTCCAAGTTCGTAGGAAGGTGCATTGTTCAGCATGAGGATGAGACATTTCATGTAAGAGTGAGCTTGGTTTGAAACTTTAAGGTGCTTACGCACAGTGTGTGGGTGTCCATTCGCACTCTGCCCTGCCGGTCCTGGGGGACAAGAAGCTTGGGCTGAAAGAGGGCCTCTTCCACTGTCACAGAGGAGGAAGCAGCCATGCAGAGAGCCAGGAAACTCGGTGTCATGACAGAAGCTGACAGATGTCCCAGCTCTACTTTAAAAGAAGATATTTTCTTCTTTTACTTGTGAATGAAGAAAGTGTGCTGGATAAAAACTTTGAGGGATGATGAATATTTGAGAAAGCATGACTAGGGAGAAAGTTTTCTAACCTTCATTTTCTCTTAAAGTGCTGTAAATACTTTTCCATATCAGACATCATCTTTCCACATTATCATTTTCAATTTCTGCATTAATAGTCCATTCGAAGAATATACCATATTGCATTTAATAAATCCACTATTTTGGAGTTTTAGGTTGTTCATAATTTTTTTTTTCAATTACAAAAAAGACTCCATTAATCATCGCTAGAGATAAATGTTTAAACATATTGTGGAAATCCTCCTAGGATAAATTCCTAAAAGGGTAATTTTGCATCAAAGGACAAGGCTTTGAAAGCGTTGCCCACTTGCCTTCTGTGAAGTTTGAGCCAACTCATCCTCCTCTTCATGGTGTGAGAGAGCCATTGCACCAGCGCCAGCACCCAGATCAGGTAGTTTTACTTTTCCTTTAGCATCGGTATCTGCAAATTTCTTAGGCAAAAAAGACTGAACGCTACTGTTTTTAAGTCTGCTTGTCCTAGGGTACTAGCAAAGTGGAGTATTTTGTCACAGTTCTTGGTGACTTAAGATTCTTTCATAACTGGATTGTTCTTCTGGTTTTATTGTCTATTTGATTGCTCCTTTTTCTCATTGATTTGTAATTGTTCTTTAAATATTACGAATTTCTCCATTATATGGGTGACAAAAAAATTTGCCTAGCTTTTCTTACTATTTATATTTTGTATTTATACTCAACTTATAAAATTCAGGTTGCAAAATGAAAATTGAGAAAATAAGAAGTCTTGTTGAGACTTCTTTTGTCTTTTTCAAAAATGTAGTGAGAACATCAACTATTTTATTTCCAGATTTTAGAAAATTATGCTCTTCGGGAAAAAAAAGACGTACATTCTAAAATTAATCTTTGCATACGTTTCTAATTATAAGAGTGCTATTTAAGATGCATTGCTTGTCTTATGCCTTTGACTAAGGCAAATGTTGAGTGTAAGTCACTTCTTGGAGCCAAAGAAGATGAAAATGGCTCCCCGGTAAGACTGCGGGATATGGGCAGCACATGCTCCCAACATTCCTGGGAGAGAGAATGTGCTCGTCAGCATGCATAGAAACAGGATTGCCACAAATGGCTTCGTGTCCAAGATGAAGCTCTGAAATCTCCATGGTATTGACGCACAGCCCCAAAAGATGTCACATTGGACCTTCTCTCGTGTGTGTGTGTGTGTGTGTGTGTGTGTGTGTGTGCGTGCGTGCGTGAGTGCAGAAAACATGAGATTCAGTCCATTTTGCTAGTCTCTAGCTGGAGAGGAAATAAATTAAGTATGGAATAGAGTGTGCCATGAAAAAACGTGGGAGTGGAGGCATACTCTGTGGTAAGTTCTACTTTAATCCTGTGATGCGGTTTTCAGAATAGCCCCATCCAGCTCTCAGTTGACAGTCAGTAACATTATGCTGCCTTACTTTATACTTTTTAGCAACTAAGAGCCTCTTGAGTCCATATATGATAATCATAATAAAAATAGATTAACACATATCGAAAACTTATTTGTGATAGGTAGACACTGTTCTAAGTATTTTTCGTGTATTTATTTCCTCATAATAAACTTATGAAGATGACATTACTTTTATTCCCATTTTCAAATGATGGAAACTGAGAAATAAAAGGTGGAAAATATAACCAAATATATGTGAGCCACTCCTGCTAGGAATAATTAGGAAAAAAAAGGACTGGGCTTTAGGACGACATAAGGCAATAAAATATGGCAAAAGCTGAGTAGAATTTCTTACCTTGGGATAAATAACCCCTGACTTAGGAGAGCATTCTTTTATCTTGGTAAAAGGGTTGGTGTGGAGGATACTAACATTTGTAAAGCAAATGTATTTCACAGGGCCTAGCTTCCAAAGCCCTGTAGTTTCAGGTATAACCTAACTTTTTAAAATTACACATAGAAGTGTTAAGCTTGCAAAAGACAGGAAACTTTCCCCAGGCTAAAGTCTCTGTTGTAGATAAAGAATTGTAACACAGCAAAATTGCTGGCTCAAGAACAGATATCCTTGGTGCAGGTTAACCTAAAGTTACTTGATTGTTATGTAAACATACTGAGGAAATGGCTGTAGGAAAAGACAGTATTTGCCAAGAACAAGCTTTTGTTGGTGGATTGACTTAACCTTTTGCAAATTGCATTATGAAATGTCGCTTTGTTATTTCAATGATGTTACCAGCTTCTATTATTAAACTATACTTAGCCATAACTCTACCTATATTCCTTTTCTGTAACCTCCTGCTCTGGAAAATAAATATTGGGAGAAGACCCGAGTCTGGTGTTATTTTTCCAAGGAAGAATGCCTCTCTCTTGAGAGTTCCTGGAAAATTAACCCTTTGGGGCTTCTCACTGCTCAGAAGAAATGTGCTTTGAGTAATCCTTTGCGTCTCTGTCACCCAGGGGGAGAGAGGTGACAAAAAGAGTGTAACAGGCTGGCAGTGTGCTCTTTGGGATTGCATCTCTAGGACTGCTAAGGGATAACAATGAGTCATAAAATTAGAAAACTAGGGCCGGCCCGGTGGCGCACTGCTACAGTGCGCCGCTTGGGAGTGCGGCGGCGCTCCTGCCGAGGGTTCAGATCCCACGTGCAGACCGGCGGCTCACTGGCTGAGCGAGGAGCGGGGGCAACACCGAGGGTTGCGATCCTGTTGCCGGTCCCGGTCCGGTACGGGCGCAACACTGAGGGTTGCGATCTGTTGCCGGACACGAAAAAAAGACAAAAAAGGAAAAAAAAAATTAGAAAACTGTAAGAAAAAAACACATTTTAGTATTTATAATCTGTGCAGCTGCTGACAAAGTTGACTTGAGTTGAACAGCAGCCCCCCTCTGCTGGGCTGCAGGGTTTGGGTGGGAAGGTTTGAGTATAAGTTAGGGAAAAGCCTAATTGCTCTCCATAAAAGTAAGGAGGAAAAAACATTTTGGTCTCTGGCAGTCTTGGCAGGACAAAGTGAGGAACAGAAGAAAGGAAAGAACTGGTGTGACTGGGCAAAGGTCCAGTGGCAGGATGACCAGAAGGTCATCAGGTGTCGAGTCAGCGAACATTTGCAATGCCGTCTCTTCCCTACTACCTACCCCCAAATGCCCAGAAATACCTCTGTGTGCAGGTTTTTTTCTCTTTGGTATGTGAAGAACAGCATCTGCTCTGTCCAGCTCACCCTGTGGCTAGAGTCATCCCAAAAGCAGTGGCAGAGGAGTTCTGCCAAGCGACTGCCCCAAGCCATCCCAAGATGGAGCTGGTTGGGATTCCACAGAAAGAAGCTCTGAACACCAGGGTGATCATCCCAAGTATTTATTAGGGGAATTTACATACAAAGTGCTCCCGTATCCTCAGATGGACGGTGAGAGAAAAGATGTTCTACCCCAGTGTGTCCATAATGAGGGGGTCAGGTTATGGAGTTTATATCATACTTTAAGGAATTTGGCTCAGGGCTGGGGCTAGTTTCTGTGTGCTTAGCAACATGATTGATCTTTCAGTGCTTTGAGCAATGACCTAAACAAATGTATCAGCCCCTGGGAATACTCAAGGCCCTGGCTGGGTTCAAGCCTGTAGAGGAAGACATAGAGCTGGCTGGGTCACAGAGCAGTCAAGATATTCTGTGTTTCTTGGTCAGGACATAGAAAGAAAGCAGGGACTCCTGGGGGGCCCACGGCACCACATCTGTGTCAACACAGTGTTTCACAAAAACAGACATTGTCCACGAGCAGAGATAAGTGTGAGAATAAGCACACCAGGAATCTGAAGAACTCTAGAGCAGGTTTAGAACTTCCTCAGAGTGTGGAATTAGAGCATTTGAGCCAACCATGAAGATACCAAGAACCACAGTATAGAAAGGTCCCAACTGACATCTTGGTTACAAAAGCATTGAACATTTAGGTAAACATCCAGTCTCCAAAAAAGGATGCCATTTTGGATGCATGCTGTTGTCAGTAAAGCAAAACCAATTTATAACCTTATCTTTGTGGATGCACAGGATTGACTTCCTGGCTGGGTTTTCTTAATTGCTTTGGAATCCTTTGACAAAGAAGATGACAGGCTTAGATCAGCTAACTCACCACTTACACCATGAAAGCCAGAAGTTCTCAATGACAGGGTTTTGGCAAATCCTTACATATTTCAGCTGCAGGGGAGACTCTGCTGAAAATCAGTCCCAAGATCTAGTTGTAAGAAAGTGGTAAACCTGCAGAGGAAACTGAATGCACAACCTTGATATGTTGCCTGTGCCTTGGTATGCTGCATATTAGGTCTTCAATAGAAAAATAAAGGGACCCTGACACCTGGAAATGTGACATTTGGTTGATTCTCCTGAAAGCCTCAGGCCAGCAGTAGCAGTTCTCTCTCCATTGCTAGAAGAAACATGTTTCACTTGCTTAGAGGCCTTGCAGAGGCTCACGTGAGGCAGGAATTTTACAAGATGAACTTTGTCCTCTGTAAAATTTGTACCCATCTTCTGTCATCATCTCCATCATGATACATTGTCAGGTTTTAGCATAAGGACTGGTGATTACTGTCTGTCTTCCAGAATAGAGGAAACAGATTTCACACTGCAGGAATTGTAGGACCCAGCTAATGTGTACCAGCAAGATCTGAGATTTTTGCACTGAAGATCTAAGAAGAAAGAGAAAATTTATCCTAAAGAGGAAAATGTGAAGGAATGCAAACATGTTTTAATCTATTAATATATTATAATATATGGAATATAAAATGTTTTACTTTAGATGTTCTGGAGACTTACTTTGTAGTGTTGTCTACAGTTCATTTTTATAAATATTTCATAGCTGATTAAATATAACACATGTTTGATTTTTAAAACATTTGATATATGTCCACTGATTGAGTTTTTCAATCATATTCTAACTGTGTACTTACTTATTGAATTTTGGTGGCTGGCTGGTATGGAGATCTGCTTGACCTTGTTTAACTATGTACTTTAAATTTCTCTCTGCAATCTGACATTAACTGATTGAGATATATTGAAACCTCCTAAAAAAAGATATTAGGAACAATTTCTCTGCACTTAACATTTTGATACAAGGTTATTCTACACATTTTAATTTTTGAAACTTCTTCATAGACAATATCAGTATAAAATTATGCATTTTGTTGATATGTTTAAGGCTTGAATTCTGTCAATAGAGTTGCAAATGCTATTTTAATGTATTCTTTTGCCTATTCTATCTCCTTTTCATTTTTAACCTGTTTATATTACTTTATTTTAGCCTTTTTATGTATGCATATGTAATGTACATATGTGTGTTGTATTTGCTTTTAAATTTACTTGAGAGATATTTTAACAGGGGAATTTAACCTATCTACTGGTATGTTGGCCTCAATTCTGTCTTTATGCTTGCCTGTCTTTAAGAAAATGGCCTATGACTTGTTTACTTCTCCTTTGATTGAAAAAATGGTTGAAATCTTGTTTTATTTATTTTTCTTGATATTAAAAGATTTTTTATTTTTTATTTTATTTATTTTTAAGTTTAATACTATTTTTTTTTTTTACATTCTATGATGTTGTTGCAGAGCAGTTGTGGGGAGGGGGAGAAGGGAAAGGGGAAGGAAGTAGGGTGGAAAGAGGAAGGAGGAGGCGTGGGGTGAGGCCTGTGGCAGCCACCTCATTCCTGCAGGGGAGACTAGGGGGCTTCCATTGGTGGCTTGGTCATTGCTGGGCTGGGTGCAGATGTCAGAGGGGTGTGACTGAAGCCCTCTCCCCCCACCACCCCAGCTGAGGACCCTGGGACTCTTCCTGCAGCAGCTTGGTGGTCGTCGCTGGCTGGCTGCTGGGGTCAGTGGGATATGGCTGAGGTCATTGGACCCCTGCCCTCTGGACTGGTTTCAGGTGTCAAGGGCCATGGCTCAGGCTCCCAGCCCTCTCCCCTCCCTGGCTTAGTAGCCCAGGGGACTTCCAGTCCTTCTAGCTTTCATAGGTGTTCTTTGGTGATGTAAGACCTAAACTAGTTAATATCAAACTTTAGTGTTTTGTTTTTTCTTTCAGTTTTGTGTTGGATTATTTGCTGTTCCCACCATTTAAACTCTGCACTGGAACTAATTTCTTCTCCTTTGCTTACTTTTAAAATGGGGGAACTTCCTATGGGGACCAGCACTTGAACCCTGTGCTTGAGCTAAATTGCTGCTTTGCTGCTGACTCCCTGGGGAAGGCTTTTCGTGCAACTCCGGTTTCATTGGTTGACTTTATAGATACTTCTGGGTCTCATGAGACCTGGTACACCCGGGTTGTGTACAGTCTCTGGTCTGGACCTGAATCTTTTCAGCAAACTACACCCCCTGGAGTTCTATATTCTTGACCAGTCTCCTTTGAGTGGTCCCACGCTAATTGGGGGACAGATCGGCTGTCCATGCTGGGCCTCAGTGTTCTCCCAGTGGCCTGTCTCCTCTACCACCCATGCTCAAACCACAATGAGAGAAAGAAAGGACTGCTCCCACCGTTTTGAGGCTGGCCGCTTCAAGGCTGGCCCCAGTGAGCACATGGAGCAAGAGCTGGCAAAAGCTGCTGCTATGCCCTTCAGATGAAATTGCTTGGAGGCTGCAGGGGAGAAGAGGGCCTTAGTGGCCCCCAGTCAAGCAAGACCACTAATAGGGTTCCCATGGATCCACAAGGCACAAGGAGCCACAACAACTGAAAAAACAAGCCACTCAGAGGCCAGTGATTCATCACAAGGTACTGGTGCGTGGCCCATCCCATGGGAAATGTTTGGAGCACAGGCAATGGGGGAGACGGCCCACAGAGGGAACACTGGGATACAGCACGGACAGCTGATCTGCCTTCCAATCAGCGTAGGACCACTCAGAGGAGATCGGTCAGGAATATAGAACTCCAGGGGATACAGTTTGCTGAAAAGACTCAGGCCCTGCCCAGAGTTTCCACACAACCCAGGTGTACTGTACCTCACAAGATCTAGAAGTGCTTATAAGATCAATAATTAAAACCTGAGATGCACAAAAAGCCTTCCCCAGGGAATCAGCAACAAAGCAGCAATGTAGCTCAACCACAGGGCTCAGGTGCTGGTTGGTCCCCACAGGAAGTTCTCCCATTGTAGAAGTAAGAAAAGGACAACAAATTAGTTCCAGTGCAGAATTTAAGCGGTGGGAACAACAAATAATGCAACACAGAACTGAAAGAAAAAAAATACTAACAGACCAGAGACAAAGTTTGATATTAACTAGTAAAGGTCTAACGCCACCAAAGAACACCTATAAATCCTAGAAGGACTGGAATCCCCCTGAACTCCCAAGCCAGGGAGCAGGGAAGGCTGGGGGCCTTGGCCACAAACACCGTCACCCACAACCAGCCCAGTGACAACCACCACGCCACCATAGGAAGTGCCCTGCACCCCTGAACCAAGGTGGTTGGGGGCTGAGAGCCTCAGCCATGCCCGCTGACATCCACAACCATCCCAGAGATGAGCACTAAGCTGCCTCAGGAAGCACCCTGGGCTCCCGAGCCAGGGTAGTGGGGAGCTGATGGCAGCAGCCACGCCCCACCGACATCCACAACCAGCCCAGAGACGACCACCTAGCCATCTCAGGAAGTGCCCCAGGCTCCTGAGCCAGGGCAGTGGGGGGCTGAGGCCTTCAGCCACACACCCCGACATCTGCATTCAGCCCAGCAATGACCCAGCCACTGCTGGAAGCCCCTTGGTCTCCCCTGCTGGAATGAGGAGGGGCCCCAGCCTTGATCACACTCTCCAACCCTCCCCCTCTTCCTACCCTATATCCCCTCTCCCTTCTCTTCCTTCCCCCAACTGCTCCACAACATCTTAGAATGAGGCATGGAGCTGGGGAAGCTGAACCCAGGCACAACCAGGTAAAGAGCACACCAAAACCACCATTTTCACACAGGTAGCCCACCATAGCCACTGCATGCCATGGCTACCACATGCCATGGCTGCCACAAAAGCAGCTCGTCTCTATAGCAGCAGTCACAATGTTCAGATGGCACACCAGACTCTCAACTTCATTGACACAAGGAGAGACACCAGCAGAGACCATAAAATAATATCCTCTCTTGTGGGGGATGCCAACATTAATAAAGTAAGTGTATTTCACAGGGCCTAACTTGTAGTTTAGCAAGGCCATAGCCTGTAGTTTAAGGTATAGCTTAACTTTTTAGAATTGCACATAGAAATGCTTAGCTTGGGAAAACAGAAAACTTTCCCAGGACTGAAGTCTCTGTTGTAGATTAAAATAATTGAAACACATCAAAAAAGCTTGCTATTAGGGCAGTTGTCCTTACTGCAGCTAAACCTAATGACTGTTGCTATGACAAATATCTTATTGTTCTTTTTGTAACCATCCATGTTCCTTTTCTGTAACTTTCTTGCCTGGAGAATAAAAATGGAGAGAAAACCTTATTCAGGGTTATTTTCCTAGGAATCCTTCTCTCTTGAAGGAATTGTTCCTGGAATTAACCCCTTCTGGGCCTCTCACTACTCTGGAGAAGTGGGCTTTGAGTAATCCTTTGCATCTCCGTCACCCTAGGAGAGGTGACACTCTCTCTCCACAAAGCACACTCCAGAGTAATAGAAGAAGCATCTGATTTACAATAATAGGGAGGACTTGACCATACCTGTCTCAGCACTGGACAGATCATCTAGGGAACAGACCAACAGAGGAACAGTTAATCTATCAGATGGAGAGGACAAATCTATGGTTATTAGAGGGGGGAGGGGGAAGATTGGATAAGGGGCATAAAGAATAAATATGATTTGTAACAATGAATGTGCTAATAAAAATAAAATGAAAATAAAATAAAATCCTCATCAACCTTAAAAAAAATCACAACAGGAAATATTGTTTTTACCTCCTACCCAACCATCAATTTTCTTGTTCTTGTTAACCCAATTTATCCACACACAATTATTACTTTATCATGATACCTCTCTCTATATATATATATCTTCTATTTCAATGTACTTTAACTTTTGCATTTGATTTTCTGACTTTATTTACCAAAGTCACAATGAACTCTATGCTATAATTGGTTTCAGTGCTCAATTGTCGTCCTATATTTCCTCATTTTTAATTCTACCTCGGTGCCTTTATGTATGTTTTAGAGGAGTTTTAGGAAGGTACACGGTATTGTTTCTGAATTCCTCTGTTTCTTGAGATAGCTTCTGCTACTTTTCCATGTGAATAACTTGGTAAGATAGAGAATTTGTATTTATAAAATGCTTTGCCCTACCAAATGCTGTTTCAGTGTACCTTAGCATTTGACGTTGCAGAATATAAATCTGAGTTCAGTCAGTCTTTTGTTCTTTGTTTACCTGCATTTTTAGTTTGTCACATATAATTCTTTGAATGTTAATAATAATTTTAAATTTAGCATATATTTACATGTAGGATTTTTATTCTATTTTTTTGAACACCAAGAATCCTCTAGATTTGTGGAACCGAGGACTACATCCTTACAGGAAAATTTGCTGTATAAAGTTGACTTTTTGTTCTGTTTCCTTTTTGGTTCAAGTTTTCCCCCTATCTCCCAAGGAAAACACACAGTTTTAAGGTTGGGCTCCTTTACCTGCACTGTGGTTTGCATTTATCTTCGTGTCTGCTCCATAGCGGTTTGCCTCCAGAGTTTGGCAGTCCCTCAGTCACCCTTCGCACCCTCCACCTGTTCCCGAGCATCTCTCGGCCACTGTCAGCCTCCGAGGAGGTTTTCAGTGTGCATCTGCAGCTAGCCAGCTCTCTGCCTTCTTCCTGCACCTCTGCCTTTATCGATTTTCTTTCCTTCACAGGTCCTTTGTTAGTTTTATGAAGTTACCTAGGAAATAACTTCTACATTTTAAAAATATTTTTTCAGTAAAAAGTAAATTCATAGATACGATCTTTTCTTTGATTTCCCAGAACAATGTTCTCTCTTTAAGTGAAGAAAACTTTCAGAGCTCCCATTTTGGTTTTGGATTGTTTGTTTTATGAATCCTCAAGTGACCAGGGAGCTATCCAGGTTCAGGGGCAGTGGGTGAGTGGAACATTCTCAGTATCCTCGCCGTTGACCACACTGTAGTATCGACAGGGAAGTCGGGTGCGTGTGCACAAGCTCCTTTAAATTTCAGCACTTGCAGGCAATGTGGGTCTGCAGGGTGTGGCTGGGGGAAGGTGTGCATCTTTGGACAGCTGAGGTTATTTAACTAAATTATACTCAGTTTGCAGGGTTTGTTGTTTTGTTTTTTTTTTTTTTTTTTAAACAACATACTTCATTTAGGTCTGTACTCCTCCAGCATTCACTGCCTGGCAGCTCACCCTGGCTCCACCTTAGTTCATAAAGCTTTCATCGTGGATGACTAAGCAGTCCAGAGAGAGTGCATCTCAGCCCGGCCCTTCTGTTCTCTCTCTCTTCTGTGAGATGTAGATCTGAGCAGATGCATAGAGAAGAAAACACGGGGCAGCTGAAAGACTTTCTTTGGCTAGCTCAGAAGACAGACATCACACAGTGGAAAAATGACCCCTGCTGTGTGCAGGCTGATGCCTCAGAATTAGTCGCAGAAAATGGGGTGTGGGGAGGGCTCAAAGTTTTATCATACCTTACTTGGTGTCATATGATCCATGCTAGATGCCAGAGGCTGCAGCATGGATATATAGTCCAAGAATGTACTTCTCTGTCCATTTCAAGGATGCAATTGTTAAAATTCCAGTTTTGGCCAGTGTGGTCTTCTTGTCTTTTTTCCCTACTAATACTGTCATTGTTTAGTCCCAATTCTCCATCCCTGTCTGTTCTCATACTCTTTGCATTGTGACCTTGCAGCTCCACCCATCAAGGGGAGTCTCTTTTCCACCCCTGGAATCTGGACTGGCCTCTTGAAGGGCTTTGGCCTATAGAATATGCTGGAAGTGACAGTGTGTCAGTTCTGAAGCCAAAACTCAGAAGCCTTACACACTTCTGCTCTCTCTCGAGTCCCAGCCGCTGCCATGAGAACAAGTGTGGACTAGCTGCTACAGCATGAGTGACCACACGGAACACAGCCAGAGTGTCCCAGATGAAGTCTTTCCATATCGGCTAGCTCCCAGGAAACCTGCCAACTGCCCACACAAATGAGCCCAGCAGAGATCAACATAGTCTGGCCCAGATCAGCAATTTATAGCCAATTTATAAACTCATGATAAATAATACACGGTTCTCATTTTAATCAAGTAAGTTCTGGAATGGATTTGTTATGCAGCAATAACTGATGTATGACATTAATCACAGGAGCTGTTTAAAGACCCTTGAACTGCACTTCAGATAAGTTAGAGTGATTTACTTTCCCACCAGTAGAAATACAAATTCCTACCTCACTGCTTCCTGACAGTATTTTTTTTAAATGTATATTTCTGAGGGCAACTAAATTGGTGAAAATGGTCTGTCAAATTAATTTGCACTTAGTTGATTCATAGGGCTATTTAAGAGGTTCTCATGAATTCACCGTGAATTTTAAATCATCCAAAGTTTTTGAGTGTCTTTTGCCCACTTTACTTTTGCATAAATTGTCTTCTAAAAATTTCTTGGTCAAACCTCTACATATTTTCAATATTTAACTTTTCTCAAAACACTTTTTTTTTTTTCTGTCTTTTTCCATGTCCGGCAACGGATCGCAACCCTCAGTGTTGCCCCCGCGCCTCCCTCAGCCAGTGAGCGGGAACTGGTCCGTATGTGGGATCCGAACCCTCGGGTGGGAGCGCCGCCGTGCTTCCCAAGTGGCGCACTATCCAGT
>NW_007737932.1:22042-23193 GCF_000696425.1 Galeopterus variegatus | reverse complement strand
CAGAAAGTTGACTTTAAATATGTCATTTAAGAGCACAAATGAGTAAGTGGCAGAGCCAGGCTTCATGCCAGGTCACCTGTGTGTTACCCTTTGCCACTGACCTTGACTGCTCTTCCTAAATGAAGGTTTGTCCTAAGGCAAGGGAACACAGTGATATTTGTTTCCATTTGCTATTTTTTCTTGTCTGGCTGTGTTTCAATGCCTTAACCGTATTTTGATTACATTAGTGAAGAATCCTTCTGGCGAGTGATAAATTGTTGGTGAATACTCCTAGTTCACCATTGTCTGCCCCTTTCCTTTTTCTCATGCTCTCTAACAAGTATTTGGACGGAAAGGTGCACGAGGGCAAATTAGCAAACTGCCATCCTAATCTGACACTTCTGTTACCAACATATCTTACTAATCTAAAGTATTACAAATTTAAAGTCACACTGTAAATTTTGCTTTGCTGTATATTTAACAAATCTTGTTATTTCACTTACTGGCTTTAAAATTCTTTACAGTTCTCCACTATTTGCAGAATTAATTCTAAAAGCCAAAGCAAGGTGTGTCTGGCTTATCACAATATGCCCCAAACCTGTCTTTTCAGTCTTAGACCCTCAGACCCTACTCTGTTCCAGTTAAATTGAATTCTTCACCTTTCCTCAAGTACATTCTATTCATTCCGTCTTCTGCCTTCTCATATTTGCCATTCATCCTTCCTAGGAGGGTCTTGGCCATTCAACAAACTTCTGTTCTTCCTTTTAAGTCCTACTAGTGGAGGCTTCTCTGGCTTTGCCAGCCACAGCTAGCAGGTTGCTCCTGTCACACTGACAATGCACCTGCAGCATATGGTACTTATGCTTTCATGTTCAACTTGACCACAAGTCTGTAAGTATGGCTCATATTTACATTGCCTGGTATGAATTAAAAGCTCAATAATAAATTATGTAATTAATAAATTTAAAAAAATAGAAGGATAGCCAGTAAAATAAGGTGACAAAAAGAAACAAAAAGCATACAGATTAGAAAGCAAAACATAAAACTCTCAATTCACAAACAACATAACTGTGTACTTGAAAATTCCAAGAAATCTATACAAAAGCACCTAAAATTAATAAGTTTAGCAAGGGCACAGAATACAAGAAAAATATACGCAAAAAGATTTTTTT
>NW_007737932.1:21158-21774 GCF_000696425.1 Galeopterus variegatus | reverse complement strand
TTTTTTTCTATTCTATCTAGAAAATGAACAAGTGCACAATAATCGTGTGTTTCTTATTTTCCATATTTTATGATGTTTTGAAATCTGGGTGACTTGCTGCCTAGGGATAAACTGTCCCCCCAGGGCTAGCTAATTCCTAAAGATAGCAAACAACTCGCCTGGAAGCCCACCATTCACATTCAAGCCAACTAATCCCAAGTCCCTACCCCCAATCACCTCCTTTAACACATTCTCCAAGCCAGTACTTCCTCTGCTCTAAGTCACCCCAGGGCCAAGTACAGGATGACGAGAGATCACTCTGTAGCCCAGAGCCACTGAAATTATTGAAATCATCAAATACTAAACTTGCTCAAACTTGTCTACCCTGCCTCACCTATCCCTTTCCACAGAAAACAAAACAAAGGCTCTGGGCCATGTTCTCCCCTGCCCCTTCTGCCTCCCTGTGTGGCCCTGTGTGGCATACCCTGCCTGCTGTTTCTAGGGATCTGTGAGTATACCCTTCCTTCATGACAGTCATTTCCATGTCTGTACATCTATACTCAATTAAAACAAATCCCAGGTACATTTTACCACAAAGCAAAATTCAAAATTAAAATCAATAACTTTTACAGTAATA